>NC_040035.1:43993882-44293882 GCF_003713205.1 Coffea eugenioides | reverse complement strand
ACAAGGGAGGGGTGGGATTTAAGAAAGAGGAGATTTGCTTTTATTACTCTATTCCAGTAGAAAAGAGCAAGGAAGCTAAACAGGAGATATAATCCTCTTGAAGCAGTGACTAATTGGTCCTCAAAAGTGGTACTGCAGCCTAAGAACAAACTCAAAAATATGCAGACTTAACAAGTGGTTTTAGAGTACAAAGGTCCAACTCACAAAGAATGTAGGCAACATGTGTTAGCGGAAAGATTTCATCAACTTTCCAGCAAGGCTAGCATTTAATCTTTAAAACATTATTTAATTTGGTCAATAATTGAAGATTAAACTAAATATGAAATGTTGTTAAAAGGAGTCTCTGATAACACTTTTTCTTGTTATTTCCACATTTTAAAACCAGAATGCCAAAATCCTATTCACGAGCCAAAATTGACTGCCATTTTGATGATCTAAACTACATTAAATTTGACAATGACAAGTTCTCTGACAGGAAATCATCGATACCTTAACATCACAATCTAATGCTTTCTGCTTAATCAACATCACTATTTCGAGGCCAATATCCTAAAGCAAAAATAATGAGACTCTTAACCTCGAACTCGATGGTTTTCAATTTTTCAACATCCCTCAGTCCTGGGAGCAGAAAATGACTGACTATAGTGAACACTGGAGTGTATTCAAGATGCCTAGACCGAGGAACTAATAGGGGAGAACCAGACACACGCATGACATTATATGCATCATATTTCCAGCATATTTTTCCCATTTGTTTGTTGTTCTATGCTAGTTACTCATTAAAAAAAAAGTTTATCCTATATTCTATTTACTTGCCTGGAGAGAGAACTGAGGCTTTTTATCCCAGTACAACACAAATATCGGAGGGCTTTGCTTCCCAACAGCCAGTATACAAGCTCCTGGATGCAGTATGGAAGGAAAACATGATACAACAGCTATGTACTTTTCAGGAAATCTATCTTTTGGAGGCAGAACACCTAAAAACAAAGGGTTCCTGCTCGACTGTGATCCAGCATAAGATGTGGGATCAACATGCAGCATCCAACTTGGATGTTCCAGGAAAGCACAGAATAGATACAGAAGTAAATGAGAATCTGTAGGAAGCTCGAGGGTCCACTTCTTGTTTACTTTGTCATAGACTTCTCCATTTCCCAGATACTCGTAGTTCTTCACACAGGTTCCTTCAGCAAGCTCTGCAACATGCTTAGTAACTCAGAAATAAGTATATCCAAAACAAGTCAGTTACTCCTTGAACAGAGCAGTCATATCTACAGATGTTTACCTACAGTGAACAATCATCACAAGGAAAAAATTACCTCGAATTCTTTGAACTGTATAATCTGCCCGGACACTGCTTTGTGGTAGCAAACCCTTACCCCATTCTCCTTTCATCAACGTATGAAGTCTTTGATGTTCTGTGATTGCATCTATGCACTCTTGTAGGATAGGGACTAATGAGTTCTGCTGTGGTGACCGTTGGATATTGCCAAGAGGTAATTTTGCTACAAGGACAAAAATGTCCACATGAGATCCTTTGAGGAGGCCCATACAAGAATACTGCACTTCCTTAACAAGATTTGTTAGAGAAAATTAGGGGACGAAGAAACTTACGCAAGCAAGCATCTAGTGCTTGGACAAGAGTGGTACGTAACTGCTGAAGAAGACCATCCTCATCAACAGCAATTGCTGGCTGCCATTCATTAGTTCTCTTAACTGGAGACAAGGTGGCCATAGTTCCTTTACTTGGTGTATCACTTCCAACTTGAGTGATTGTAATTGTGACACCAAGCTTAGCAGCTGCTTGCATAACCTAGATAAGTATGAGAAGTTTAGAATGCTTCCAAAATAGAAGTGGAAAACGACAAGCATGGAAAGATCTGTATGGCCATATCACATATTCTGCCTCCTCCACATCTCTTGGTCAATCACGTGATTGTAGCAGAAGGAGACAAGCTTATACCATGTAAATTGGCCAAATCACAACATGGTACATCAATCTACCCATCCGCAATAGCGCTTGTTATTGTTAAGATATAAAAAGAAAACATGACAGGGAATGATATACTTAAAGGCATGCGCAACCTAATTTTCCTTCCACAAGCATTTAGTGTCAATAGACAACCTAAGAATTTCAAAGCACTAAGGTAAAATAAATCCTTATCTTAACAAATATAAATCAGAGTATTTGCCACGCTATAATAACTTACCCTTACATGACTGGAATCAATCTTGGTAAGTAAAGGATTCAACAAAACTGAAGAAAACCACTGTCTGAGGCGATCACGCCACTGCTCAATCTCTGGATAGATGCCCAGATGCTCAAAAGCTTCAATGGACTCTTCTATAGACATAGGAGGTGGTAGATCGCTCTCCCCTTTCTTTGGCGGGGTAGAGAATTTCTGGGATCCGGGTGACATTCTAACAGGCCTCAAAGGCGTGCTCCTGGTAGTTCCAGAAGTATTAGCCGAACTGACAATTGGAGTAGGACTGGCTCTGCTGAACCCATTGATGGTTGCAGGAGGAGTAGCCAATTTACTCGCTGATTCAGAGATTTTCTCATCAACATCTGCCAAAAACTTTTCAAGCTCTTGTTCTGTTGTTATCTCCTTATGAGAAGTGGCTCGTTTGTTAGACCAAGGATTAGCTAGAAGTTTATCTGAACCCGGTGAATTCTGAACAGGTGACTGGGAAGAGGCTGTTGGGACAAGGTACAAAGATGGGGAAGATGGCGATTTTGATGAGCTGCTGAAAGCATGCATTTTGTTGCCACTACTCATGCTTGACTTGTCACCCCTTACTCTGGAAGAATAACCTGGAGCAGGAATTGGCTGATGAAGTGGGACAAGAGTTTGCGAAGGAGATGCAGATGCATTTTTAGACTTAGGAGGTTTCTTAGAAGAATCCACTACAGCTGGTTCAACTTTAGGCTTCACTCCTATAAGACCTAGTTGCCGAGTAGTAAGATGCAACTGCTCCTCTTTTCCCTTGGAAGACGACAAAATTGTTACCTCTGCAGCATCCCTCACTTTCCATATCGAAATGGCTTTGATAAAGGCAACCACGGTGCCAAACAGAAGTAAGCTTGTGATGGTTTGTATAACTTTAACAAAAACAGCTGAACATCAAAATAAATAAATAAATAAATACCATAAGTTTGCTTAATCTCATGGATATAATTCTCAAGGAAGATATTCAAGCTAAACTACTCACATGAAACATCTTGTGGAACATTTCGAAGCCTCAAAATGTCAGCCAATCCCTTCTCCCTTCAAAATGTTCAATAACAAGTGCAGTTAACCATGTCAAATTAGAATCGAACGAGCTAAGTTCACGAATTGACTCTTGAACTACAGTTCTATTTCATAACAAATTGAAAAATCATAAAGACCAAGTTCTTTTTAACTTTTGCAACCAAAATTATCTAACAGCACCACATTTTCGCCAAAACAACTAAACTCCCAAAATTATGCAGCCTGTTACATTTCGATTTTCAAACGCATTAGTGCAAAACTAATTTGTGCTTTCCTTTCCTCCTAAAATGCGAATCCTTTCATCAGTTTTGAACATTAAATTGGCCAAGAAAGAAAGAAAACAAAAAAGTGAAGAAATTTCATGTCCAAACCACAAATGCAGATAAGAGTAATTTAGTGGAAACCCTAAGTAAGTAGGAGCCATCCAAAGTCAATCTCAGTATGAATAAGACAAATTGCAGCATGTAGAGTAATGTACCGGCAAGTGGCGGTGAAGAGAGCGACGGCAGAGGCGGAAGAGAGAGCAAGGATGACTAAGAAAGTGGATACAGAAGGTCGGCGGCTTTTGGAGGTTAGGGCAGCTGAAAGGGCTGGATTTTGATACACCGTAAACTTCGACGCCGGTGGCGGCTCTCTTCGTCGTCCTCCATCCATCGGGGAACACTTTTAGGCTTCGGTTATCCTTTCCCAGTCAATATATTCTACTACGTCACATGTGAAAATCTGAAATTTGTTCACATTTAACAAAGTAGTAGTAGCTACTACTGCTGCTACTTTTTAAAAAGGCTCTATTCCGCCATTGCTGAGAAGACCATAGGTGGAGGGTTTAAGAAGATGGCTTAGGATTCTAAAAATTAAATTAATTAAAGGGATAATATCAGAAACCTCCCCTGAGGTTTCTTCAAATATCACTTAGCTCCCTTCACATTTTAGAAATCTCTCTTACCACCCTTTGAATTGACATTTTCTTAACAATGTCAGCCCCTGGTGTCTAAAGTAACATTAGAATATTGGTTTTGGAGGAGGGAGAGTATTTTAATTCCCTTCATACTCTTAATTTGACTGAATCCTGTGATTAAGAAAATTAGAGTAGGTGGAATGTGAATTGGAGATAAATTTGCTGGTATGAGCACTGTTGCATGGCCGTTGGACATGTAACGGCTAATTTGAGTGCTTCCAGTGGTATTAAAAGGTGAGGGAACCGCATGAAGTAGCTGCAAAATTGAAAGAGGAAAGCAAGCAAAGAAATGGCTAGTTCATCCTTCCAAGATCAGTCATACAATTCACCTTCATCATTAAGCATGAAGAACCGGTATTGCAAATGCAACCGGAAGGCTACATTACGAATCTCAGAGAGTGAAAGAAATCCGGATAAGCTATATTTTAGTTGTTCAAAGTGCAACTACTTCCAGTGGTATGAAGGAAATGAAGGTGAAGAGTTGCAGAGGCAAATAAATGAAGGTGAAGAAGTGCAGCGTACAAGAAATGGTGTTGATTCTGTAGTGCTTCCATTGAGGAAAGCAAATCAGGAATGTAACTTTGTGCCTCAACAGAATGCATGCATCACTTTCTTGTTCATCATCAATCTTGTACTCTTAGCAATTTATCTTTTCATTCAAATTGTTAAAGCAATCACAGTTTCTTGTTCCAGTAATAGTAGATGTGTTCCAAGCTGTTTGGCCCTTACTGGTCATGCATGAAAGAACCAGAAGGCATGTGTAACTTGGACATGGTGTTAAGCTATGTGAAAAAGAGTTGAAGGAATGTTTTACTTCATACGTATGCCCCCATATTTGTTGCCTATCAGTGTTATACCAAAGTTAAGCTAGACAGAAAATGCATTAAGCTATCAGGTGTAGTTCCTTAGGTACAACAATACTCCCCAGCTAAGTTCATTGGAAAACAACAGTACTAGTTTCACACATAATCCTAAGGAATCAGAATCATAAAGTTAAACGAAAAAACACAGCATGACATTTTTGCAAGAGCATGGGACTGGGAAGCAGCAGAGCATACTTGGCAAGAGTAAATTGCAATTCCCAAACATAAGTACCAAAACATCAGTCTTTGAAGTTGTTCACTAGGACTGGGAATGCAATTAACCACTTGGCATACGTTACATATACAACTAAACAAAAATATGTAGCAATCAACAAGAATCTCATTTGCAACATTATCTAAGAACATCATTCTAGATGATGAGGATTGCTACGTATACAAATGTACCAGATTAGCTTCCCAAAGCAAAACTCATAATACTAGCACTAACTAGAACCTCATACTGGTGCTGCTATTGTCAATGTGAGATCCCATACCAACATAAGTGGATATTGAAGATGCAGTGACTGCTGGAGTTTGTTCTGAGCCAACAGCAATGGAAGGTCTGGCTCTCTTATTGTTGTTAGCAACAGTAGTCCTCTCAGTTCCTGCATTTGGCCCTCATCTCTGAAGCCATGCAACAAATCTTATTAAACTAATGGCTGGTCGACAGTTAGAATAGTTAACAGGCAGAATGATTAACTATACCTTTCTGGTATTAGTACTAGTGCAGGCAGAATGATTAAGTTGAACATGAGCTCCATCAACACGATTTTGAGTGCTTCCATTACTGCCTTGACTTGATACAATGACTGGGACATTTCCTTGTGCATGTTCCTTACAAATCAGATCACAAAGCTAAGCTCATTTGAACAGAATTAATACACAATCAGATACTATAATTTGACATTGCTTCAATTACCCATAGAACAGATCCTGCTAATCCAGCATTAGCAATGCCTCTTCCTGGTTTTCCTCTTCGACTTGCTGCCTAATTTGTATAAGTACTGCTCCCTCTTTTTTCAGCAACAGGAGCTCCTTGACAAGTTCTCCTATTATGTCCAAATCTGCCACACTTTGAGCACCTGAAACTGATTGATCTCTTGTGTTGAGGTGCAGGAGCTCCTTCATCAGCTGCTCTTCTCCTATTTCTTCTTGGTCTACCAGCTCTTCTTCTAAGTAGTGATAGCAAAACTACTACTGGTGTCACATCTTTCATTGGAGGCCACCTATTCATATGTGGAATTAGATTGATCATGAATGCATACGTTTTCAAGTATTGATCAATGGAAAAAGCTGCATCACAGTAGCTTTCCAGTTTCTCCCTTCTATAAAGAGCTCCTAGTGCAGCATGCTTGTAAGGAATGCCTGTCAACTGGAAAGCCCCGCATTCACATGTCCTCTCAGTTAACTTGACTATATAGGACTTATCATAGTCTGCTACTTCAAACGTGTTGTCACTTGTCATTATCAGTAAACACCTTCTTGATTCAGCTGCAATATCCTTCAACTTGCCAATCACATGTGGAGTAACACTAGATGTCCATGTGCAGCCTTTTTGATACCTCTTATGCAATTTTTTCATGAATTTTTGCCTCAATCCTTCAGCCAGAGCAAGTATATTCTTTCCTTTCAATTCTCCAACCCATGCATTAAAAGATTCTGTGAAATTATTGGTGACATGATCACACTTAATTTCAACAGAAAATGCATGCCTTGCCCAATTACACTTAGGAATGTTTGCTAAGTATCTCCAAGCATCTATATTAATATTTTTTATTCTTTCCATAGCCTCATTGTGTCCTATCAAATCATAACTTTTAGCTGCTTGCCAAAAATATCTCCTCAGCAGCAATCCTGGAAATTTGACTTTGAAGTTGCAGTAGATGTGCCAACAGCAATATCGTGCAGCAGCTTCAGACACTTGTTCCTCATAAGCAAGGTTGAGTCCCTAAAAATATAAGTACAAGGTCATCAGTCCCTATACAGAAGTTTCAGTAGCTTTCTTTCAGGCACTTGATTCAGCCACTATAACAGTCATGGAGGAAATCTGAAACATGCTTAATCACAGAAATGAAGAAACATACCTTCTGTCTATCACTCATGAAGGTGAGTGGAATATTGGCTGGAAATGGTCCAAAGAATTCCTGGAAATAGTAAAAAAACTAACTCCAGGCTTCCTTGTTTTCACACTCTACCACAACAAAAGCTAATAGAAACAAACTATTGTTCCCGTCAAGAGCAACAACAGTTAACAGAATGCCCCCAAATGCACTTTTCAAATGGCAGCCATCAAAGCCAATAAATGGCCTGCAACCTGCCAGGAAACCATCTCTTTGTGCCTTAAAAGAGATAAACAATCTCAGAAATTTAGGCTCTACCAGAACGTTTGGCCTATCATAGTGAATCTTCATGATGCTTCCTGGGTTGTTCATCCTCAACAGTTCAGCATATTTTGGTAATTTTTCATAGGCCTCACTGTGTGATCCTTCTATCTGTTCTAAGGCTTTTTTTTTTTGCTCTGTAAATTTGCATTCTACTTGGCAAGACTCCATGCTTCTGCATTTCAGCCTTTACTCCCTTGCTTGTCAATTCTGGGTGATCTCTCATAACAGAAATTAACTTCTTTACAATCCAATCTGATGTAGCTTCTGAATTTTTCCTATTTATGACACACGTATGCTCAGGTGTATATGTCTTAATCATGAATGTGGTTGTATCACCAACCGGGGATGCATGAATCCTCTAGTTACACTCCTCAGTACCATACTTGGCAGTGCACCTGCTCTTTTCATTTTTCAACCTCACCAATGAAAATCCTTTCTGAATAGCATAGTCCTTCAATACTGCTCTAAATGCATCCACATTGGTAAATAGCATCCCTTTCTCAAACTCAATGTCCTCTCTTAGATTGTAAGTCCACATTTTTGACTGCATAATTGCTCTCATAGGATCAGTCTCTTGGTCAGATTCTGAATCAGGCACAACTTGTGCATCCTCAATCTCCTCATAATCAGACAAGTCATTTTCGTCCTTATCACTACTAGAAATTAAAGCCCTATCTTCAGCTATGACATCTTTCAAATCACTATCTATGTCATCCTGCCAAGAGTCATCAGAACTAGAAGCATAAATCTCATCATCACCCTCACTGTCAACTACAGGAATAGGAGCATTTTCAATTCCTATGTCTTTCTGTGCCACAATAAGTTGGTTATTCCTGTCCTCTACCATATTCTCCTCTGTAGTAGGAATAATATTCAGGTGCAACAAGTACAGGTTTATAACAAGATCATTTTCATGAAGTTTGAACATATCAAGGACTGATTTGTCACTACTGATGTCCATAAAACTTGTTGTCCTTGGAATCGCACATTTCATATGCACAAGCATATTCAAATTTCCAGGCAAATCATTCATTGCTTTATCAGTAACATCACCAAGAAGGTCAATATATTGGTAGTTCTTTGGATCAACATTAGGAATTCTGACAGTGTTTCCCATGTAATGGACTAGAATATCATGTGCAATAATTCTTCCCATCCTACATATCAGTGTGTTTGCAAGAAAAGTTTGAATCAGTAGCTCTAATTTCACATATTCTCACAAGGGACATAGTATAATACACGCATGCTTAATCAAAGTCAAACTCAAGTTGCAAAGCTAAGCTACAAAGTTAAGCTACAAAGTTAAGTTGTTGTTATGTATTACAGCTTAGCTTCAACTCAATATTCATCAACTTTTTTGAACTAATAAAATAAAGGTCAAGCATAGTTCATCAAATCAGACAATCTTTACAGCATCCATCATATGCAATACTTAATATAAGGTCCACTGTTGCATTCACTCTGGTTGGATGTTAAACTCGGTCATCAAGTCCAATAAATCACAAAAACACAAGGAAAACAAAGACATTATAGGCAAATCATGACCAAGAGTTCATGACACCTGCATTTTCTCCTGTTACATGTTCATCATATCAACTACCAATGGAACTCAGCCACAGCAAGTCCAACAAAACAGAAAAACACAACAAAACAGAGATCATTTCGGCAATGTTAAACTCATAACACTTCATGACACTCGACAAGTTCTCATTCAACATGTTGATCATATCAACTAGCAATGGAAGATTTTTACCTGTTGTGCATCTCAGTTTTGACAAAATCACTTTCACTCCAACCGAATGCATGCAATTCAATACTTTGCAATATTTCTCCTCCTCTGCAATGTCCAGCAAGAGATTTCCAGAAAGATACTATCAAATAACAATCACAGTTATAAGTAGTATTTCATTCCTCTTCATTTTCCAGGCTATTAGACGTCTTATCACAGCAAAATGATGCCATGCAACTCGTACGGAACCCATGTTTCTAGGCGGCAAAGCTTTCCCGGGCTTTATACAGTTCCATGCTTGCTTTCTCAGACATTTTTTGCATTTTATCAGCTGAATAAGTTAACAGTAGAGCAAAGGGTATTATTGGCAATTGATTAGATTTCTTGTTGACTGCTGACCCATTATCACTTGAGGGGTGGTAAGAGAGATTTCTAAAATGTGAGGGGAGCTAAGTGATATTTGAAGAAATCTCAAGAGAGGTTTCTGATATTATCCCTTAATTAAATTAAGCTCGAAGTTGATAACGGTGCCAGATCAGTAATTGTTAATGCCAGAGCAGTTTTTGCTAAGAGAGCAGAAAGGTTATGCACCCAATTTAGCTGGGAGGAGCAGGACTTGAGCTAAAAGAAAGAAAGTAAATTTATACAAAATGATGAGTTTGGATACTAATTTATAGATGCCAAGTATTCAAATTGTCGTAAAAAAATTAATTCTCTCTTACAATAAAAAAAAAAAACTAAGCCAAAGACATAAAACTTGTCCGAATAATTAATCCTAATTTCAATATTCTTCCAAATATTCATACTTAGCATCATAAATCACCTCACAATTTGTCGAGGATATTTTAGTCTAATAGTTAAGATTAAAATTTTGGAATTTAAAAATGTCGAGTTCTAATTCTCCTTTCCTCCCCCACTTTTTAAATCTCATCCCTCTTTTGATAAAAAAAAAGGGTAAGGAAAAAAAAACACCTTGCAATTTCTAAACATTCCCATCTAACAACAATGCAGCATGATAGACTCTACAAATTAAAAATTCCCACCATTCGACGAGAAACACCATTGGAGAAAGCCATTGAAAGTGACAAGCAACAAATAGTGGTTGGTGGGAGGTAATGTTTAAACTCTTGATCTCCTACTCACAATCAAGATTTAAAGTTTTTGTGGTGATCAACAGATTAAATAGTTGTTGGCTAAAATTTCCCACCATTTGGTGTAGGCAAAAGCATAGTAGAAGTTGGATTGTTTGGGTGTGGACCTTAAGGTTTAGTTTGGGAGTTTATGACATAAATAAAAAAAAAAAGAAGAAGAAAAAACATATTATAATGACGTAATGTATATGAAGTGAAAAGGTGATTGAAAAATACATTCACGAAAAATGTAATTTTTTTTTAATTAATTGCTTTCCAAACAAGGCCTTAGAAGAGAAACAAATAGAAGGGACTATTATATTGTTTGCAAGTATTAAGAATAAGTCAAATGATTTTGAATACGTAAGTTATTAAATTTTTTTTCAAGAACTTTTTAAGGATAAAATAGACATTTGAAAAAAAATTAACAAGCTTCCTTAAAGTTTCCTTCCATTTCCAGCCTATTTGGACAGAAAAATTTTGGCTTATATATCTTTGCACTTCATCCTTCTGAATCCCCTCATTTTTCCTTTCTTTCTCATTGAAAGCTAATACGAAAAAAAAAAAATACACTGACTTACTCTTCTTTCCCTTTTCTAAAATGTTTGAAATCCAAACTCTCAAACGAAGCCTAAAAGTTTTAGAGATAGGATGAGAAGAGTGCAACTTTTATGCTTTCCCACAAGTCAATTTATTAATATTTGAGGCTAAAGAGAAGAACATCGTGATGTATAAGAGATTACTTGTAAAATATTATTTAAAATAATATTGTAATATTTTTCGTAATGCGATATATGACATATGTGAGATAAAAAAATATTTAAAAATTATATTTATGATGCAATCTAAATAATATTTTAAAAATTTTCTTGTGAATCATGCTAACCAAAACTCTAAAATTCATTGCGAGTTTGAACTGAAAGAATGTCATTACTCCTACCAAAGGTAAAATCTACATAAATATGTATGTCCAACAACAAAAACAACTCAAAAAAAAAAATATTTAGAAGCATTTACGTCCCAAGTGTCAATGATGTGGCATATGGCAAAGGCGTAAGCATCGAAAATGATAAATTTGTTCGGGTCCCTTCGGGGACATCCGATAAATTTGTTCGGGGCTTATCTCGATTGAGGGCTTGGCCTCCAGACAATAAAATACAAAGAGGAAGGTTCGGGATTGTGAACGAAAGATAAGAAGGCTTCTATCATTGCTTTGCCACAACCAACCAATCCAAAAATCTGTACATTTAAAATTTGTCCTTACTACAGCTGATCTCCTAAAATTTTCATTATAGTTTCTCTATTTATGGCAAAATTTTGGTGTCTCTTTATTACAAAATCTTTGCTCTTAATTTCTATCTTATTGCAACCAATCTATTGGAGCTTTTGCATTTCTATAATGTTAAAGCAGCATTTGAAGTTACTCTTGCACTCAATAGTATTATCCAGTTATAAAACGACTAAATTTATTACTTATTAAATTTACTCTTGATGGTTTAGAAATTATACTTACCTCCCTTAATTTGACATTTTGGTAACAAATCTTAAAATAGAGTGAAAAATTTAATGAATATTCTAAAATGCCCTTATCTTATAAAGTTTAATTTGTTCTTCTAAACAATTATAAAGTAATTTAGTGCAATTATTAAAAAAAGAGGGTTAAGTTCTTCATATGAATATTTGTTATTTAATAATCAACTATAACAATAAATTTTTTGCTATAATAGGCTATTTTTTATAGAACTTTATTGGGGGATATAGATTCTTTTACAATAGAGAATAAAGTATTATTATTATTTTTTAAAAGTTTGTGGACTACTTTTTTTTTAATAAAAGTTTATGGACTGGTTTAGTGATAGAACTACCATAGTTTGGTACTGATTTTGGGCCATTTGTTTTTAATTATTGCTGATTTATTCTTGATTTTAATACAAAAAAGAGTTACAAAAAAATAGATGATGTTAAAAGTTATTAAAAAAAAACTAGTTTAATGTTTGATTTGGATAGATATTAAGGACAACATTGATAAATCTTCTATACTTTTAATGAAATATAAGAGAAATGAATAAGAAAAAAAAAGGAAAACAAAATTATAAAATCCATCATTTGTATAAGCATGGCAACAACAGAGTTTTATTAAAATATTAAAGTTAGTATCGTCATTTTAAATGAATAAGGGAGATAAGTATAATTTTGAAACTTTAGGGGAGCCAGGTGAAATTATTGGAAACCTCAGGGGAGGTTTCTGAAATTATCTCTATAAATACACGCTAATGGTATAATAGTATATAATTTTAAACATTAGCCACGCAGCCGAAAGGATGAAGGCGACAAGCTGGAGCCTACACATTCAAGAAAAAAGGGATGCAGCCTAGTACAATATATGCTTTCAGTGATTTTGACGTGTTAAACTGATATACACTAAGTTTGTTGGACCTTTCTAATGCGATTGTACGGTGTATCCATTCCCCATCGTTACTGTGCCATCATCTCTGCACTCTGCCGCTAAACGTTTCTCATAAAGAATCAAAAGCCACTTCTTCCTCTTCTCATCTAAATATATCTAGTCCCAACTTCACTTCCATACCCAAGATTTTAGAATCAGCAGAAAAGCCTTAAACTTTTTTTTTTCCTTTTTTGGGTTATTAGTGGTTTGCTCTGATTGAGAAAATGTGGGCAGTGAGGTCCTTGGCCTCAGGTTTTCTGAGAAAGCAGAGGCAGAGCGCTGCTGCTTTCTCCACTTCCTCATTCTTTGATGATTCACGCAAGCAGGTTTTTGTCCGAACACTCCCTCTATACGATATTGGGTCTGATTTGAAGTGTATGGGCAGTAAAGATTCGATTTTGCAGAAGGGATCAAATGCAGGCTTACATAATATTGGAGGGCCTACAAGTTTTGGGCCATATAAAAAAAAACCTACCATCCCTTTCGGACTGATTGCTGGGATTAAAATCTTAAAGAACATCAAATTTATTGAATTCTGTCAGGCTACTTTAGAGAGTCAGAATTTTTAGAATTTGAACATAAAAACCAATCTTTTTCGGACCAAATACAATCATTTCCATGTTGTGTATTTCTGTTCTTCTTCTCCTTTTTCTTTTGCTCATTTTGGTATTCTCTGTTCCTTTCTTGTTATTAAGTTGTTTGGCAATTACCAATTGTGTTTTGGTATAGTATATGATACAGTCTTTTAATGTGGTTGTTGATTTTAGCAGGGAACCTTTTGGTGCTTCATGTAATGTCATGTAATAACTCTTTTGTGGATAACTTTTTCTGTTATTGTATTTTATTTATTACATTTTCTTGTTTTGCTTTTTCCTTTTTTCCTGTAGATAGAATTTTTCTCATTACGGTCAAATTGATTGGTTTCCTTATCTTGTTATAGTTGCTACTCCACTAACCTTTTTTTCTGAAGTTCAGAAGTTTGTAAGCACTTCACGTGTTCATAGTTCTGCAAGTTACTGTACCAGTAATTATTTGTACTCGTTCTGATTGTAGTTCATGCATAGCTTCTATTTTCTTTGGTGCCAGAAAAATTTGTAGAGGCTTATCTGTAGATAGAATTAATGAGTTCAACTTGTCTTGGCAAACTCAATGGCGCAAGCAGAACATACTAGAGTTGATTGTGTCTTTCTTCCACTTTTGTATGTTAAGACCTGAGGTTTCTTCCTCTATTTCCGTTACAACAGTTCTGTCTGACTATTTAGTTCGATTTTTTTTTGGCAGTTTAAAGAAGGTGTGGCACGTTTTGCTCAAGAAAATATTGCTCCTTATGCATCAAAAATAGACACAACAAATTATTTTCCAGAGGTCGTGTGAGATGGTTTCCCTTGATCTTTATAGGTGATTGGCTGAGTGATGGAAATTTGACTCTGAACTCTTGTTACAGGAGGTTAACTTATGGAAACTAATGGGAGATTTTGGTCTCCATGGAATAACAGTTCCAGGTACACCGTAAACCTTTCTCTTGACACTCTAATTCAGCTTTGCTTCCTAATTTTCTGTGTTTGGCTGACAAGAAATGTAACAACACCAATGTGCAAATGACACACTGGAATACCGCTGCCATTCCTCCAACCTCAACAATTATTCCTGTTCTCCTTTAATTTCCTCCTAGGATTCTCAAAAGCAAAATTAAAAAGTAAACATTTGTCGATTGCTCTTCTTGGATTGTAAGGTATTGAATGTTCTCTTCTTTGGGGAGAGGTGGAAGAAGATATAAATATGCTAGGGTCACCTGTATTAGGTAACAAAGAACTAAATTCGTTTCATTTTGCATGCTGTAAACCAATAAGATATGAATGTGTAGGGATTAGTTATGTAGAAGGAAGTATGAAGATCTCTTTTGTCCAATGGCGTATAGCATTGGTTGCCTCAAGATTTTAAGTGGCCTATGCAGTATCATAGGAATGTCTTCAACATGTCCACTCACTGGTTTGAAATAGTTTTACTTCATGGTGCAGGCAACATTGTGTTGGCTCTCTCTCTCTCTCTTTCTCACTCATGCACGCATGCACACATTACTGCTAAGCAAGTACTTGGCATTTCTTAAAAGTTTCATCTGTGATATGATGTCATTGCCAGCATCGAGGAGGAATTTGGATATTCAGATGTTGACGGATGTAGCTTTGTGTCTACGTTGTTTTTGGATATCAATCTGTGTTGTACTGCAAATTGGATTTATTTTATGATTTAACAGTTTCTGCTCTTGTGTAGAGGAATATGGAGGACTTGGCCTTGGCTATCTGGAACACTGCATAGCTATGGAGGAAATTAGTCGGGCATCTGGTTCTGTTGGGCTTTCGTATGGCGCCCACTCCAACCTTTGTATTAATCAGTTGGTAAAAATTTTTACTTTCGAATCAATCATAAGCAACTCATGTTTCATTAGTGATCATGACTTACCGAAGCTGGTCACTGCTTGTAGGTGAGGAATGGGACCCCTACTCAGAAGCAAAAGTACCTGCCAAAGGTTAATATTTCTTCAGTTCATGGGGCCTCTTTTTTGTCCCTATGAAGTTTCTTGTAATCATTGTAGTCAAGCATATGTGTTTTTGATTACCTTTGGAGGTCAAACTAATTAATCTTTCTTTCCTTTTTTTTTTTGAAATTTGTATTTCCACTATCAAGTTGACAAGTAGTACTTAGGACTTGCATTTGGGACTATAAGTTCCTGCATAACCTCCACAGCCTGTTTTGGAGTGTTACCAAATTCTATTACCATGCATGTACATTGCACCACCCTAGCAAAATGTTAGTAGAAACAGACCTTATCTACTGGTGACTATTGGTTGGCTAGAACTAAATGCCATGGTAAAGTAAACCTTAGTCTAGGAGGATGAAATATTTAGTGTATTTACTGTTTCCAGTAATTATGGTAAAAGAATTCACTTAAATGAATTAATGGCTATTAACTCCATATTAATGAGTTTTGGTACATTGATGGTATCTGTCTATTGATGATCTAGCTAGTTTAGGCTAAAGCCACAGGTCTTGTTATCATTAATTGTAGATCGTGCATGGTTGCGTAACACAAGGAGTTTTTACACGGCTACTTATTGTAGTCAATTTCTGTGTTCAGTAAGCTCATATTGAATGTAGGTACACAGAGTCTCAGTCGCATATGAAGTATCCTCTTCTAATATCCTTATTCTCCTTTTTTTTTGTTTTTTGACCAAACAAGAAAAAAAATACTATTCCTTTTCTTTTCATAAAATAAAGGGTGTAACAATTTCAGAAAGAGATTAGTGAGGGTAATTTAGCTTTTATTGTTAATTGTTCTTAGGACTTGCATTTGAGACCATAAGTTCCTGCATAACCTCCACAGCCTGTTTTGGAGTGTCACCAAATTCTGTAACCATACATGTGCATTGCATCACCATAGCAAAATGTTAGCAGAAACAGACCTTATCTACTGGTGACTATTGGTTGGCTAGAACTAAATGCCATGGTAAAGTAAACCTTAGTCTAAGACGATGACATATTTAATATATTTATTGTTTCCAGTAATTATAGTAAAAGAAGTCACTTAAATGTATTAATGGCTATTAACTCCATATTAATGAGTTTTGGTAAATTGATGGTATCTGTCTATTGATGATCTAGCAAGGTCTTGTTATCATTAATTGTAGATCGTGCATGGTTGGGTAACACAAAGAGTTTTTACACTGCTACTTATTGTAGTCAATTTCTGTGTTCAGTGAGCTCATGTGGAATGTTGCTACATTGAGGCCCTGTTTGATAACTCAATTCAGCACTTAAACTTAATAGATTCAGATTTTAACACATTCAGACCGTTTGATAACAAAAATTGAACCTCTGAATTAATTAAGTGGCGCTGAATTTCCTAGGCAAAACTTGCTTCCAAAATTAAGTGATAAGCTATTCACTTATTACTGAATGTGATATGCACTCAAATGTATTAGATTTAATATTCAACAATTCAATAACTTAATGGATTCAGACTTCAGATTTCAAATTTCAGACTTCAGTTTATCAAACGCACCCCGAGTCTTGGTTGCGTTTGAAATATCCTCTGATATCCTTATTCTTCTTCTTTTTTTTTGTTTTTTGACCAAACAAGAAAAAAAAATACTATTCCTATTCTTTTCATAAAATAAAGGATGTAACTATTTCAGAAAGAGATTAGTGAGAGTAATTTAGCTTTTATTGTTAATTGTTCTTGTATACACGTAATTGTTTTCTTGTCACTTGAACTGCACCTTCCATTTTGATTACTTGATAATAGATGGATTTAAGCTTTACAATGACGATTCAGCTTGATATTTGTGTATACCAATTATTGTCTTGGATAAAGGATGGAGTAAATTTGCTTTTGTTTCCATGATAGTGTGTCATTTGGTTTTCTTTTATGTGTCCTCTTTTTCATTTCTTTCATATATCAGTTCCAAGTTTACAGCTTTGTATTATTGGTACTGACTGGAGAAATTACTTTCTAAATTTAACTGCGGCTTGACTTTTTGAAGCTAATCAGTGGGGAGCATGTGGGAGCTCTTGCAATGAGTGAGCCAAATGGTAACTTGTGTAAAACCATTTTATTTCTGTTAGCTATGATCACAGATCACTATGTCCAGCGAATAATTCCTTCTCTTGCCTTATTCAGCTGGTTCGGATGTTATTAGCATGAAGTGTAGAGCTGATCGAGTTGATGGAGGTTACATTCTAAATGGGAATAAGATGTGGTGCACCAATGGCCCTGTGGCTCAGACGCTGGTATTCTCGACTATTATTCTCGTCATGAATGGGAAAGATTGCAATTTTTGTGCATACTATATGGATGGTGTATTCCCAAGTTGGCATAATATCAGAGGCATACTTGTTGTTTGCTGAGAAATAGGAGTTTCTTGCAGCACTCTATCTTTTTAGTGTCATAAAGCTTCTGCTCAGAGACATCATGTATCAGATCTTGCTAGATGATTTTGGCTTATACCTTGAAGGCATCAATAGTAGCATGTAGTCATTTTTTATTATGTGCTATTTTCTGCTCAATGGTATGCACTTGCACATATCTTCCATTCAAGTGCGCGTGCTTTTGTGTTCTCCTATTCAACCTGCCTATTAATCACTGTGTCTTTATTGCCATCTAGCATAAAAAGAATATCCTCCATGATCTTTCTCTAACCTTGTGCGATATCTAACAATATTCACTTTTTGCAAACAACAAATGCATGGTCATACTTCAAGTAGCTATGTTCTGTTATTAGGTTACCCACTGCCTGTGATGTATGAGTGAAAAAGGTCCTCAGCTTTTGCCTCTTAGTTTAGAAAACCACTTCTCAATATGTTTGGCATTAGGTCTCTCACTGTTTTTTGATCTGCAAGACTAGGGATGAGATGTTTTCCTTCCACTTTTACCTTTTTCGGCTTCAATGAGTAAATGAGTATATAAAATCAATAATTGCATTATTAGCAGGAGCGAAAAAACCAAGTACCAATGAAAAGAAGAAACTTTTTTCAACCTTTCTTTTCAAATTTTAATTTGGCGTGATTCTTAAGACATCTTAACAAATAGTTGCTGAAAGATCCACCTATCAGTATTTTGAATTTGTTGGCTTTAACTTCACCTATGTCCTAGATTGGTACTAAAGTACACTTGGCTTGTTCTGAAAAATGACCATGTCCTATTCTTTTCGTTTACCCCTCCTTCTAATGTCTTCTGCTTTTGTTTTTAAGAAAGTATCTTTCCTTTTTTTCTGATGGACTGATAATTGGACTGGATTAGGTTGTCTATGCAAAAACAGATATTGCTGCTAATTCAAAAGGAATCACGGCATTTATCATCGAGAAGGAAATGCCCGGGTAAGCATCTATTGTTAATGGTATTCTATAAGAGGAAAGAAATGCTAATTTGCACCCAATACATGCACGACAGATTAAGATAACATGACATGTTCTTCTATGAAGTTTGCAAGTTATTAGGTAGCAATTTGTCTCTTCTGAATCAACATACATCTAGTACCATGGCTTTAGGAAAATTTCTTTAGTCATCTGAAGTGACAAGTATGGCTCACTGACACTATCTTTCATTTAGATTGATGAGCTGATTTTTGTATATAGCCACTGTTTTATTCCCTGGTTTCAGTTAAAAAAAATAATGCATGGTACTACAAATTAAGATAACATGTGTTCTACTATTAAGTTTGCAAGTTATTAGGTAGCAATTTGTCTCTTCTGAATCAACATACATGTTGTAGTATGGCTTTAGAAAATTTCCTTAGTCATCTGAAGTGACAAGTATGGCTCATCAACACTATCTTTCATTTAGATTCCTGAGCTGATTTTTGTATATAGCCACTGTTGTATTCCCTAGTCTCAGCTTTTAACTGAGATGATAGAGCACTAGTAGGAAAATGATACTCTGCTACCATTCATAACATGCCATTTTTGTGATTATGAAAAAAAGAACGTATAGGACATTTTAGATTTCCTTTTTTGGATGATGACTTAGATGTGTAAATCCTTTTGTTCTACTTTATGTTATGAAAGGAGTAGAATGCAGATGAACATTTTATAATACCAAATAACATGAAATGAAGATGATTTGGTTTATCAGACGTGCAAATGGATAGTTTTGTAACTATTTTTAATATTTTTAGTGATTCAGTAAAGGATTTAGAGTTTGACATGGGCTGTTGAACTCTATAGTCCTTAGCATAAGATGTCTTTATTAGAATCCTAGTTTTAAAGAATTTACTGCTATCAGAGCATATGTTTATGATTTATGCTTCCTTAATGCAGGTTCAGCACAGCCCAAAAATTAGATAAACTTGGAATGCGAGGGAGTGATACGTACGTTTGTTTAAGCCAAGATAATTTTCCTCCTGTGAATTTTCATTTCTTCTCTGATCAATAGATGGCCTAATGATTAGATTCAACAAAATTGCAGATGTGAGCTCGTTTTTGAAAATTGCTTTGTTCCAGAAGAAAATGTTCTAGGGCAAGAAGGAAAAGGTATAAACACTGCCTGCTAAACTGTTCGTTTATGATGGGCGTCTTCCAATTGTGATCTCAACATGTTACTGCTTCCAAATTTCAACTGTAAATTAGAGGCCATGGAGTTATCACCTGCTTGGGTTTAGAGCTTTTGAATCATATAAACTGAAACAAAATGTGGTCAATAGAATAAAAGATGAATATAAGAATTGTAAGAAACTGAAACAAAATGTGGTCAATAGAATAAAAGATGAATAGAAGAATTGTAAGAAACTATAAATATTGGAAAAAGCACGGTTCTCGGGTAAATTACCCAACTAAAAACTTTTTTAACTAAGATGTGGCAGCATTCACCAAAATCCAATTTTTACTCATACGACATACATGCTGAAGCACTCTGACATGATGCACATGTTAAAGGTCAAAGTTGTCCACATTGTCACTTGCCCAGTTACTAACCCAAGACGCAGAAAAGAGACCTGTGATTTTTGTAGTTTTCTGACCTTCATTTACTTAGGGAATTATTACAGTGTCTCCTATTATTGGGTTACGATACCATCAGTATTTAGTGCTGCCTGGAATCAAAATAGATCAAGGTTTTCGTCGTACCCCAGTTCGAGCTGTTTCTGATATTTAAAACAGTAAAAAGGAAAAGGCTCTGAATAAAAGTTTAGCAGCTCATTGGAAGCGATTTATTTGAGGATTATCCTGAAGTCTGTTGTCTAATTTATGGAAGGCAGGAAGTGATCAGTAAATGCCATTCCTTCTGCTGCAGGAGTATATGTTATGTTGTCTGGGCTAGATTTGGAGAGGCTGGTTTTGGCAGGTGGACCTCTTGGTCTTATGCAGGCTTGTCTTGATGTTGTACTTCCATATGTCCAACAGAGAGAACAATTTGGCCGACCAATTGGCCAATTTCAATTTATACAGGTTCTGAACTGATTCTTAATCATGATTATATCTGGAGGCTTCCATGCAAACTGGAATACTGTGCAACCTGTTAGATAACCTTTTTCCCAGTAAGTAAAGGGGAAAAAAAATTGCTAATAGTGCAATCTCACATTTGGCAGGGGAAACTTGCTGACATGTATACATCCTTGCAGTCTTCAAGGTAAGATATTAACTAATTACTGCATTGTTCAATGTCCTTTCTATTCGTGACTTCTGGAACTTATGTTGCAGATCGTACGTGTATTCTGTTGCAGTAGACTGTGACAACGGAAAGATTGATCCCAAGGTAATGCAAAATTTAAGTCCCATTCTTGACTTGGCTCTGGGGTGTGTACGTATGACCTTGTAATTCTGACATTCTGGCTCTCTGTCTCTGGTGTGTGCATACATTTTGTTGTCAGGATTGTGCTGGGGTTATACTCTGTGCAGCTGAAAGAGCCACTCAAGTAGCTCTTCAGGTAAAAAGTATCTCTAAGAGCAAGTTCTCTTGATCTAGAGTTGCTGATATTGTTTCTAGCAAATTGAAGCCATTTAGTCCTATTAAACTGTGACGTCATTTTTTCGACCATTTTTTGATTGAATTTGATCTCTTTAAGCCCTTTTAACTTTCTAGACGTCCTATTTGTGGATGTTTTAAGTATCAGATTTCTGAGAATGAATAAACTTGTTACGTGAAGTCCCATAACCCGTCCCTAGCCCAAAAGGGAAGATATAACCCTTCTATATTGTGAACGAGTGGAAACAGATGCAAGTTAGAGACGAACTCTGATGATTGATTTTGCATTCATGGTACAGGCTATCCAGTGTCTTGGTGGCAATGGATACATCAATGAGTATATGACTGGACGCCTTCTTCGGGATGCCAAACTATACGAGATTGGGGCAGGCACCAGTGAGATTAGAAGAATGATAATTGGTCGCGAGCTCCTTAAAGAGTAGTTGAGAAGAAAATTGCTCAAAATTGAAATTGTTGGCCTGAGCTATTTGCGACCTCTCTCCCTTTTGTTGATCTCCTAGTTGCAGCAGCTGCTTGGATTTGGTTGGAGCAGCATGACATGGCTCGCTGGAGAGTCTTGAATACCCACCCCTCTTGCTGATTGCTGCTACGGAAGGAAAAATGCAATTAGCTTCCTCAATGGAGACTTGTAAACTGTGGAAGATGTATTTAAGATAAGAAACCTTTCTTGATATTCATTAGTCTTTCTTAATCTCACTCTTAACCTCCCAAGTTACTACGAGTTCCTAATCCATGTTCTTTCTTTTCGGCTTTTACTGGCACTGATGAACAACCTATGATGGATAGGTTCCATTCAGTTTAAAGCCTCGTCCAGCTCATAGCAAGTATACACAGCTGCCCCTTTTCAACCTGGATGCAGTTCGTCTAAAGATATTGTAGTGTTTAGGGACACCGTAATATGCATGCTAATATCAAAAGTATGTTAGTTTTGACTAATCAGTGAAGTGCTGGACCAAGCTTTTGGTTATCTCTACAGAACTATTAATATCACTCCATAGACATGTTAAACACAACAATTCACTGGTTTGACATTAAAGTTCTTCAACAAACAGATACTCATAGACATAAACACACCACACCGGTGTTTCGATAAATGGTATACTTACAAGACAACAAAGACACGAACTGATGGGCAACCAAGTTCTAAGGGGTACATGCACAGCATACGACAACTTGAAAAGTTTCAGAAATAGGAATATATACATAGGGTGTTAAAAGCTTAGGTAACAGCTAATAGGCAATCAGATGCCCAGAAACATCAGCAGCATCATCCTCGAACACCCTGAATTTGAAGTCCTGACTACTGTTAGAGATGAATCAGGGTGCAGTAACTGAAGACTTGGAGCCATCCATTACTGCTGGTGATTCTTCCAAACAACTACGAGTCTCATCACTGAGCACTCCAATGGACATTTTGTGCACTTCTTCTATGGTTAATATGTGGATCTTTGACACGACGTCACAAAACTCACTGAAAGTGAAAAGAGACACTGATTATTTCGGTGATTCTGAAAGAAAAACCCAAAATGCAAAACAGTCCGGTAGAAAAGCTCAAAAACTTGTTGACTTTCGCCATGAAGAAATGCTACCACAACTGAAAAATGGTCAAAAAGTAAAACAGTCCTGTAGAAAAGCTCAAAAACTTGTTGACTTTCGCCATGAAGAAATGCTACCACAACTGAAAATGGTCAAAAAATAAAGTTTAGACAACTTGGATCACAGCAATCTTACATGAAAGAAACAGTAACTATACATCACCAAGTAAAGCGGCTTAAGCTGTCAATTATCATTGGATTGTAATTTATTTGCCGCTTTCCACTTTATGCCAAACATGGATATTTAATAGACAATTTGATGTCTGTGAAAAGGATACTTACGGCCACGGATCATCTCCCACAACCATCATGTCTTTCTCACTGTCAGTATACAGGACACGCCATCCCTTGCCAGGCTCCCTTAACATTCCCTCCATGCTAAACAGCTTCTCGAGCTCAACCAGCAGGTCATCATAACTTTTCAGTTTGGACAGATCAATAGCTCTTCCCACCAAATTGCCTTGTTTGTGAACCTTTGACCAATAAAATGAATATTAACATGATTGCATCAATGTGTGTGTATAGACACATACATACATACTGGGTATGCAGTCTCTCTTTTTTCTGGACAGTTTACTCACAGTTATTCAAACTAACCTTTGTACAACTTCTCCTGCTAGAACTCTGTGAACTTGATGCAGGGGCTTCTTCAGTCAGGGAAACCCCAAATAGCTTACAAACAGATCCAGCTCCCTTGTTCTCGTCTTTTTTATTGTTCAAGGGTGTTCCTGTAGTGGGGACAATAGACTTCTTCTCGAATGCCTTTGGCTCATTTGCTAGAGAGAGATGTCTTCCATCCTCCTTAGTTGGCCCATCCCTGAAGGACTTTGAGTTTAGCACATGGTTTTCTCTCTCACGATTGGCCATATAGGAAAGCATGACAGGATCTTGACCAGCTTTATAGACCCCATTGTACGGGAAAACCACGTTTCTAATGCCTTCAGATGCTAAAGGATAACAACTGGGAAAGGATCTTTGATTTATGTTCAAAATGTTGCCGCCCAGCTCAGGTTTTCTCCAACCGCTAGGATTGAGTTCAGTTTTTCCAGTTAGAGATTTAAGTGAGCAAATTTCTTGACCTTGCAAGACCTTTGGAAAGCTATTTGTTTCCATAGAGCCTGAGTAGGTGATGGAAGGCTGACTTCTGCTAAAATCACTGTAGTTTGCCTTCTCCATCCCATTTGACACAAATTGTTGATGTGCAACAGGATGCATCTCAAAATCCAACTGGCGGTTTATCTTATCACCGCCATAAAGAGGTGAAGCTAAACCTAAATTTTCTTGACCTTGCAAGACCTTACCGGATCGTGCAGACTCCGCAAAGTCCCAAAGGGGAACCTGACCTGCTAAATACAAGAAACCAGAATCAAAAGACTCGACATCTAAGCTTCACTATTGCAATAGAATGCAGTGTGTTCAAATAGGGAAAGTCTGTACCAGGAATATAACCATTCCATACAGGCGGTGTCATAACAGCTTTGTTAGCCCCGCTAACGTTGTTGGTATATGGCATCGGTGATAGAAGATCAGCACCATTTCTAGAGCTGTTCTGCACATCTGCTTGCATGCAGGTGCGCAGTTTCTTCATTCTGGGAGAAGTCTGGATGCTCATGTTTGCAAAAGAAGCTGAAAAATCAATTTCCCAGGGAGAAACTCTTTCATGACGGTTGCTAGCATCTTCTTCCCACCTGACCTATTAGATGTGTAGAATAGGCAGCTGTTATAGAAAGATGACAAGGACCAAAATGAACTTTTAATAGTCAATTTCCATCTCACTAATATATATTTATTCTTCTCAGCATCAAAAAATCTTACTACTGACTGAGAAAATGTGACTTTATTGTAATCATGACCAATTGTCTTGCATCACCGCATAAATTACATGGTCTGTAAAACTACCAAATGGTGGCTCTCGGAATAAAACTGTGAGTAGTGAAAATACACAAGATAATGGGCGTAAATGCATTCAAGCGGCGTAGAATGTCGATTGCACCCAGCCATTTAGGACTTGAGAAACCACAAACAAAAGATCGAATCCGATACAGGAGCCTGCTCATGTATAAAGAAAATCAGAATTTCCTTACCATTAAGCATCTCCACTTTGAGTTTGGCCATCTGTGGGGATCAACATCACCAACTCCAGTCACTACACCACTGTACCTATAAGAATAAGTAAATTTGTTTCACGAGGAATTATTTTTGTAAAAACTAATTAATATGACCATAGATTGTTAGACATATAGAAAACCTTCTATCAGGAGCATTGTCCAAATCAATGCTGATTTTGAATCTTGTCCCAACAGGTATCTGGTTATTGATGCTTTTCACGTACTTTTGATATGGTACAATAAAATCAGCATGACTTGCTCTGCAATGCAATAATTGGGGAACATTTATGAAGGTTTTCCATTGACTAATGCAACAAACTGTAACAAATCCCATACCTCTACACATAATTCAGCATTGGTATTCAAATTTGAAAAGTTTGTTCTTTAACCACTAACTTTTATAGGACAATGCAGCCAAGTAAGAAATAACTCGACATGTTGTCACACATGAAGATTTATTTTGAAGTCGAAAATTCTTAAAAGGGTAAAAGAAAACTTGAAAATTGCAACTAGTACAAACTTAAAATGCAATAGCCGTTAACATGAATCTAGGTCCAGTGAGCACAGTGGAAAGGAAGTATGCACCAGAAAATTCTAAGAACGATAGACATGAGAACATGGTTTCTAAGTCATTGCAATGAAATTTTGTTATTTGAGGGTAGTAACTATGAAATATATCAAAGAGAATCACATTAAACTAGCATGCCTAATATTTGCAGCATTCAATAATTTCCAGATGCAGATTGATGAAAATGAATATTTAGATATCATTGCTTTTCTTATCAAGAAGATTGAGACAAGATGAAAGTGGACCCAATCATTTCCGGGTGCAAGATAGAGAAGGGAAGGGTGAATCCAAACAAAATGGTCTGAAATAAGAAAACAATCATGCATCTCATTGGGACATAATATTCCTTCCAACGACCTTAAAATCATACAGAGTCTCGTCTATGGGTCTAGCAGATGTCACAACAGTAGACTGCCTTCGTTTGCTGTCTTAAGCACAGCCAAATCTGATAACGGACTGGCTCAGAATAGGGCTAGTGGTACAAGTTTCGGGATTACCATACAAGTTGCAGAAATAGACCAGACAAAACATGGAATGTGTTGATAATCTAGACATAATTGAGAAGTGGCGAACAACAACTAAACATACGAAGGCCTAAAAACTTTTATAACCTCTAATATGAGGTGAAAAATTGATTAAGGCTTCAATTCCATATATCATCTGCATGACCAAACAAGGAAAATGACCATAAAAGGCCTTTTGACGACATGCAATCCTTAATTTCCAAACACCTCCTTGGATACTAATGGAAAAAGAATTTACTTTATAAAATTTCCAGTATTAATAGATAAGATCTTGACTCAAGGCAATGTTACTTGGCATACTCAAAAGTCTCTGAACGCAGAATCAGTTTGACTGAGACATTACAATGTAGTCTCAGCAGGGAAGCTAAAGTGGAGGTTATTCATGCATCTATTGTCAATCTGACAGTATGATAATGGCAATGGGTTTGGAAATTGGGAGGAAGATTTCACTTACCAATTCATCCAATGCCAATATCAGTCAAAATTGGGGTAGCTCCTATCTTCTTGAATTTCACAAATTAATGACATTTAAACATTATAAAAGAATCGCTTCAACCACACTTTTAAACATCACCCTTACCATAATCAGAACAATAGGTAGATGATACATGCAAAGGCAATAACATAAAGCCATCAACATAAACAATCAGACCCTGCTTAAGGGAAGACAAGTCATTAACCACCAAAACTCAAAAGGCATTGTAGATATGGGAGAGTTCAGGACTGCAAGGAAAAAGCAATAAGAAACAAAGATGATGAGCCATAAAGCTTGAAAGAATACTTGTTCTTCAGTCAAGTAAAAGGCCAAACCAAATCCTTCAAAAATGTTAAAATGATCAGCTTATAAGTACCTTGTGCTGTAGAAAATCTTGAAAGCAGTATTGCTTGAGACAGCATTTGCAACTGGCGCAAGAACTCTGGGATAAGCATTCTGGCTTTTAATAATTAACTCAGAGAGGCCATTTCGAAGTCCAGCAGCTCTTCTTATTCCTAACCTCAGGTCCCCGCCTTCACCCCTGAACACATACGAAAGTTAAGGACATCCATGTTACCAGCCAAAATATACTTTCGTGATACTAAAAGATTCGAATGAGAGGAAGAAATGCACATTCCAAGACGATTAGACAAAGGAAGTATATAGCCTATACGCCATTGCTCAACATGTTTATTTTTGCAGAATTTCAGACTGTATATTTTCTTTGGTTTGACTAAATCTACTGCATGCTCGTTTTCCAGAAAAAACACAGTGCTTACAACTTCAAAGAACTTAGTAGTGCTTTCCCCCAGTCATCTTCTCTTGGAAGTGTATAAAAAAATTAAGGACGTCCAGGCTACCACCCACGATATAACTTTAGATCTCTTAAAAATTGAAATCAGAAAAAGAAATGTATATTCCAAGACTTTTGACAAATTAAGTGCGTAAATCTATGCCATTGCTTTATGTGTTTAACTTTTTCACAATTTTCAGCTGTATATTTTTCCTGGTTCGACTAAATCTACTTCAAGCTTGTTTTCCACAATTCCTTTATTTTTTTAGCACTTTCCGCAATTCTTACTATTTCAAAGAACTTAGTAGTGCTTTTCCCTTGCTTTCTTTCATCTTCTCTTGGCATGCTTCCAAGATGATTCCAACTTCCATTGAATTTCTTCTTTCTTTTATCTTTACTTATAAGCCATTCTCTATTCAATATCAACCAATATAATATGTACCTGAGAAAGAGAACTGCATCACCGGAAACAAGATTCTTTTGGCTTACAAAAATGCTCCAACCAGTTGTAAGCAAATGCCGCCTCGGCTGGCCTGTAAAGTAAGCATTACATCTTCAAACTAATATTACTAAATAAGAATCTCTCAGGCCACATGAGTACTTTAACCAGTAATTGTACCTCTATATATATGCCGAAATCTCCATTCCACACCATGTATGTCCCTAGCAACAAGTTCCTGAGAGGGCCGCGGCTCTTCATAATTCTGGCATAGAAATTGTGGCTCCAACATTTAACAGAAACATTCAGCCGGCTAATGAAAATTAAAAACGTTGAAAGAGAGTAAATGCTATAAAAGCTAAAATTCAGTCAGACCAAAGGTGGGAAACAGTCTTCGGCAGCTCTTCGAGGAACAGAAAATCCACCATGGGTGCTGGTATCAGAGGCAGTAAGAGTTTTGCAGAACATATGAGAGGTTGATTTTATTGGCACTGCTTCAGTCCTCTCTTCTTCGGTCCCCGCCTCTTCATGGTCTTTTCCCCCTGAACGCAAGGCTAGCACCTGAAAGGATATGAAAAGAAGTAACTGAAATATCACCAACAAAAAAAAGGAGAAAACATTGCAGCAAATGAAATTCAAGACCAAAATTTTTTTGTCCCACTATTCATTTAGGATTAGTTATAATTAAAACTTTACACCAATATAGCTATGTACTGAATCCGAGTAATACCTCTGATATAGGGAGCAGAGTCAGCTGTGTGTAGACCTCGTCATTCTCCTTATTAGCCTACATCAGGAGATTTAGAAAACCAAATTTTCTATCAAACAAGAAAAGGAATGAAAAGATAACAATAAGATAAAAGTAACAGAAATGGCCTTAAGTTGAGGGGATTTTCATTAGAAAGTACAGGGGATTCATTCAAGAAAAAGGACAGAAGCCGATTACTTACAAGTAGCTCGACCTCTAAAACCTTGCAAAAGATCTGTGGTTGGAGATCAAAAGAAGGAACTTCCAAAGCAGGAAAAGAAGAGACAGAAGCAGCCTGTTCCAAGTGACCTTGAGGGAAGTAGACCACCACATTTCCTTTCTTGGGCAAGCTAGTGACAGGGCCAGCACAGGCATACCAGAGCTCCATGAAGATTTTTGACGGAGGAGGAGGATTAGAGGAGGAAGCATTAGAAGAGCACGAAGAGGTGGAAGTGGACAAAGAGCAATAAACACAGCCAAAGCCACAACCACCTTTGTCACATTCCCCGTTACAGCTGCATGCATTAGCATTCTTCTCCACCTCACTACTCTCTACTATTGCATGGTTCAGATCAATTTCCATTAAAGGCCTCAAGCGGTGCCTTGTTTGTTCTCAGTATCGCATTACACCTGGACAAGAAACCAAAAGGGCCAAAACTAACCCTCAACAAAGAAAATATAAAAGGAAAAAGAAAAAGAAAAGCAAGACAATTAAAGTTGCGGGTTTGAGAGCAATCAAGTTTGTTCTTGAAAGAGTATCCACAAAGCTAAAAGCTTTTTGTTATTAAAAAAAAGGAAATGAAGTCAAATCATGGCAAGAATTTCCCAATATTTAAAGTAGGTGGCTTTAAAGCAAGAACGGGAAAGAAATTCATTCAATTCATGTTTTTGGCAAAGAGGGAGAAGAAGGAGTCTTGGGTGGAAGAGGGTAGCTAAAAGATTGAGAAGATAGATTAGAAAAAAAGGGTACAAGTAGTATCAAATAATAACAAGAAATTCAAAGTATGATTCCTCCCCCATTTGCAGTAGTTCTGAGAAGGGGAAGCAAGCAGAAGTAGGAGACATAGACAAATGCTTAGGAAGCACAGAAAACAAAAGGCAAAAAAGGCCAATGTGATAGTGCCCTTTTCGACTACAGAGAGGGAAAGAGACTGTGTTGAGTGGGGGGGACAGGCATTAGACAGTACAGAACCCACACACACACACACACACACACTCCCTCCTCACTCACTCATCCCGCTTCGCCTCCCGCAGCCATCCCCCTCAAGCCGTCACCTTTGCTTTGCCTTAGCTTTATTTTTCTTCGTAAAAATTTGAAATAGTAGCCAGTAGGTGATTTTTTACTGTGGGAGTGAGGCAATCCATCCACTAACACCAAGAATTCATTTTCCTTCCAAAAGAACAAAAAGGGCATTTGCCAATTGCATTCAAACAAAAAATACAGCTTTTTTTTTCAGTCCAAAATAAAAAAAAAAATTTGTTAGTTGGCACATTTTCATTCAGCTACCATGGCAATTGTAGCACAGCTCAATTGTTTCTGGAAATTTAATTCATGCAATTCCTGTGCCTAGACCAGATTTTGGCTTTTTTTTTCCTCCCTTTCAAGAAGAGAGAAGATGTTCTACAACTCATTTTGCGAATCTTAACCATCTTAATTTGTGCATAGTAATTTCTGAGTGGTCTACTGCTACCTATAACTCAGTGGGATGAGAGACATAAAAAGTTGACATTTGGAGCCATTAAACACTCCCACTCAATGTGAATAGGAATACACAATTTTACAGCATCCAATTTCATGATTGAAAAGTTTAGTGAGTTTATCTTAATCACTCCCTCCAACAATTGTTGTTAGTCTTCTTTTGTAGAACCTCTTACTTATGATTCTTTTTACTGTATCGTCCAACCTTACCCAAACGGATAAATTTAGCTAACCATTTTTTGATAAAAGTTGTGGTCAATGATTCAATATAGTTGGTCCTTGGCAGGAAGACTATCTATTACTACCATATATACATATATGGGGTATGTACAGTTATAATGGAATCAGTAACGGGCATGAGAAATCATATCAAATCAGGCAAAGGGTACAGAGATACATTAAATATATTATAAGAAATAAATATGAATACAGTTAGTTATAGACCTCGAGAGAGAGAGAGAGAGAGAGACAGATGGAGGAGTTGTCAATGTAAATGGACCCCCTAAACTTTGGCTGCAACTATACTGCTATGGTGGGTGGGTGGGGAGGGGGTTGGGGAAGGTGTTTGTAGTTTAGGACTCAGTGACTGAGAGAGGCCATGCTGCTGCATGCCCAAGCACGGCATGGCAGACGCAGTCAAGAATCCTGAGTGAGTGACTGAGTGAGTGAGTCCGCTCTCTTGGTACTACTGCTGCTGCTGCAGCTGCTGCTATCATCTACTATGATCTATCAAGACTATCTCTCCAGTCTCATCACCCTGTCTGCTCTGTGTCTTGTTACTGTCAATGTCCACCCTTCCATCCTTTTACCCCCCGCGCTGCGCGTCTACTTTCTTCCCATATTTCATATTCTATATTCTTGAGGATGATAAATAGACCGTACGCTAGTTATTCGTCTCATTTTGGTTTTGCCTTTTACCTTGGGAGCTTGACTTCGGCAGCTGCGTGAGTACTTGTTAAGATGAGGGATTTCAAGCGTTAGTTTTCTTTTAAAAGTGAATTTAATGTCAAAAAAAGTGATAAAATACGAGAATACATTAGGTGTGAATGTGTGCATTCGCAAAGTAAATTATATATAATTATGATATATATATACACATAATTAATATCTATCGAATGGATATTACAGAAGTCCTTATTACAATATTATTATTAATATAACGTTTTACAATCTTCTGCATTTTAGCTTGTACCGTTGGATGGCAAAAAAAAGAAAAAACCAACAGTGTGAGAGATTGCAATAATTCACTTTTTTTCCTTTTTTGCCATGATTAAAAGAAAAAGGAAATCCTAATGATTAGGATCAGATCAAAAGTACTCCTCAACTATGGAAATACGTTATGAACTAGCAATAATTTTTATTTGGGAGTTCAATTGTTCATCCATAGTAGCGCGAGGCATGCATATTTTTTAAGAAAAAAAAAGAAGAAATACTTCAACTTTTTTTTATTTTTATAGATTTTAGAAAGACCAATATTTTATTAAATAAATTCTTTTATTGTTTTAGATCTTCTATACATTAACTATAAAAATTATTTTTATCTCCTATACAATAAAACTTCATAAAAGTAACATTTCTAGCAGGTCATATTATCATACATTTTATTACCATTAGCAATATTGGTTTCTAAATTTAAGAGATTATCGTACATAACACTACTATTATTTGAAATTTATTGTCTATCATCATCATTTAGCTTACATGTCCTCTAGCTAATTGGTTTTCTTACTTTGCAATTTTTTATATACAAGACATAACACTTTTGCGATTTCTAAGTACTTCCGTGTTAATATTCCATTTCAAAAACTCTCATTGTTTAAAATTCCTGTCCTCAAATTATTCCTTAACTTTTCAATAATCTACACCTATAAATGATTCATTCGTCTTTCCCACTCAACTCTATCCATAACCCCATCAATCTTGATAGATGGGTCTTTTCGACAGTAACTAATTTTGTCGAACTCAAGAGGGTTTTTTTTTTGGGGTCATATTATTCCTTTTTTAATTTAAAAGGCTGTGTAAACAACAAAACTCCAATAAAAGTACAAAAAAGTAAGAGTATTATCCCACGCATGCAAAGGGAGAGTGGAATAAAATGCCCTGCAAAAACTGCAGAGAAAAAGTCGATAGTATCGGGTGGCCTGCGCCTTTGGCGCTGCCTAAGTGCCCCACCGGCCACCACATCCTTACGTTACTACACATTCCTTTCTCTCTCTCTCTCTCTCTCTCTCTATATATATATATAGATATATCTATATATGTATATGTATCTATCTACTTTTTTGCACTAGTACGATACAAGAGTGTGTATTTGTAGTTTTCTACAGCCATATCAATCTACTCACAAACAAAAAGGCTATCCAAGGCCTAGGAATGACCGACTCAATTCACCCCTGGGATGGCCAGTTAATTACGGAACTGCCACTGTCCAGTGTCCCCCACTTTTATCGTTGCTGTCTCAGTCACTGACTCGAACATAACTCAGCGAAAGCTTTAACAGCGCACGAGCATTAAAACAAAAGACTGCTACTGTTACCCGATTCCCTAACTCAGCCTTTCCAGCGATGCCACCGGGAGACCTACCTACCGCTGTGTATGTATGTATATTTATTTCTCAAATTGAACACATTTACTATTGAGTAATTGCTACTTTGCTTAGCATCCAATTTTTGTTTATCTGGAGAAAATTCTCTCGACATATTTTTTAATTATTTTTTTTATCTTACATACATTAAATAATTATAACATATATGTATTTTGAATAAAAACTCCGACAATCCAAACAAGTTATAAAGATCTTGGTTCAGCGACTAAAGTTTTCATTCCATTATATTCGTGGTTTATTAGAGTATAATTAGTTGATTATTTATCTGTATTGATCTCACCATGATGGGCTCTTGCATTCGTAGAATGTATTGAAAAATAGATGAGGTTCTCAATAAAAAAAAAATCCACCAATATGGGTTCTTGCATTTGTATGTAGAATAGGAAAACTGACTGAGGCTCTCAATAAATACTCATAAATGTCAATAATCTTGTTTCTCAGGTTTTATAATTAACACCACGTGCATTGCAAATGACCACTCAACGAACAAATAAAGCAGTTATGGTTCTCAAAAATTAATGCCAGATATTCGCTGCATGCTTTCATTTTCAGTAATTTTATGAGTCGTTTTGGCTATAAATACATTCAAAATTGTTAATGTTTTCTGGTAGATAATATAGAGTACTAAGTAGTATTATATTATTAACAACACCAAGAATTGCGTGCAGGCGAATTAATATGTCCTTTCCTACCTGCATCTTATTACTATTATTATATTAATAGGATTGAAGTAATTTAGCAGTTGACAAATGGAAAAATTACAGGCAATTTTTAACTAAAGTTGGCGCATGGGAAAGCTTCACAGATCTATTAATTCCATATTTGCTTTTAACTCTTTTGAGCAACATCATCCATCGTTCCTGAACTTGCACTTTGAGCTCGCAAGACAAAATCAAGAATTAACTCCACATACAACAAATGTGATCTAGCAAAAGCTATTTGGGACAATGAATTAATTCACATGAATATATGGCAAACTAGCCACGCTGCAGAATTCTAGAGAGCTACTGGGAAGGAACTGTCGCGTTCTACTTGTCAAGAAACCTCAATTCAAAGCAGTAGCATCCCAAATTTTTAGAAGAAGCCAAAAAGTATGGAACAAATGTGCTATAGTTTTGTTGCAGGAAGATTCAAGTCAGAATTCTGTAGTCATCAAGAATAGTTCTGTACCAACAAGTATGCCGAATTATCTCAATCCAGCAGCATTTCTTCGGCCAGTAGTAGTACTGCTGCCTCAAGCTTGGACGATAGTTGACAAAATAGTTTTTTTTTTTTTTTGGTCTTTGGGCTGAGTCTTTGCTTTCTTTTTGCTATTGTTTTGTTGTAGAACAGGTAAGCCACAATTAGAACGTTGAAGTACTTAAGCAGGGGAATAGGGACCATCTTGAACTGACAAATTGTAATTGATAATTATTTACAGCCAACTTGAACATTCAAAAGAGAAATTAGAAGATAAAATTCTGCTAATTCTTCGAGTTAAAAACCGTTAACTGAGACCTTGTTAGTTTTATTAACTAGCACTTCAAAGCATAACCCTTATTTGTTAATGTATTTTCTTGCTCAATATTTGGCATTCTCTTAAATTTTACAGAGTATTTATCAATTTTTTCTTTTTACTCTCCCACCTCCAACAACAATCAAGTACAGTATTCAAACTTTGAACTTGACAGCGGGAAAGACTGGCCGACGCCAGTGGTTAAATATTTATTACTTGAGAATACCTAAATGCATGGGTTTAAGCGCTAAGTCACCCAAAACAAATTTTTTTTTTTTTAGCAAAAGTGCGGTCTACTTTGGCCGGCCTATTGGATTCCTTTCATCACTACCTTCGCCTATTAAACTATGGTCGTGATTTTATCTTGTATTGTTCAAGAACCTTTGAAGTTAACTCCTAATATTCACGAAAATTAGTTTTTTTTTTCTAGAATGAATTTATGGCTGTTATTGAGAAGAATAAAATTAATAAACTTCAGCAGGCGTCCTGATTTTTTTTTCAATACTAAATTAGATTACTTCTATGCCATCTAACTTTTGCTCACCAGTAATTTTGCACTTAATTTGTTCAAATGCCCAAAAAAGAAAAATCAGAAAACTCTTGTTTTCATTTCCTTAAAATACTGAAAATATTAATGATACTTTTGCACTACAACTTACTTAAGGTGAGCTTTTGTGGCCGCCACATTCATATGCTTTGCTTTTCCAACATCAAGTTTATCTGCAAGGGAAACAAAAGGAGATCATCTTCCCTACACATGCACGTGGGGTTTTGGCTGTATTTTTATTCTGTCTTTTCAGATTCTTGCCCATGGCCATGGAAGCAACTTGTGGAAGCCGTCGAATCTGCATAGAATTCCATTAATTATTGACGATTTTCCACCTTCTTCCAACTTTTTTTTTTCTTTGGTGCAAATGCTAGCTAGCTCGACCATTTTCACGAAACATGCAGCAAACGCATCTGACATAGTTTCTCTGGCGTATTACTGAAAACTGGTTGAAAATATAACTAAGGACCTAAAAGGGATGGTGTACTTAACTATTTCAAGCTCTTCTCTTCTTTCTTTCTCTCTCTTTTCTTTTTCAATTCATTTTTCTTGTAAATAAAGATCTCTCATTTCAGTCCATATTGAATTACTGCATTATAAGAAACCCTGTAAAGGTTTTATTTATTTCTTTTTTTGTTGAGTCAAAGTTGAGTATCATTTAATCTGATGTCAATTTGGCACTATAGAAGCAGCCAATGTTGGGTATTGAATTGGGTGGTTTTCTAATTAATCCTTGTACTATCAAGTGTTTATATATATGAATCTGTCAACGTTTGTTGGAAAAAAAAAAGAATTAGGTGGTTTTAAGAGTATCTGGCGAATGCTTACCCACTAGTTAATGCTGACAAAGTAGGGCATGTAGGATTAGTATTAAAAATCAGATTTGTATGGAGACAGATTACATGCAAGAACAGGATAATATTTTGATGGATTATAAGATAAAACATGGGACAAAAAACACATATCAGTAATTGTAATATATTACTTGCTGAGACAGCTAAATGAAGACCCTTGTACACTGTTGTTAGACTTGGACCAGCCTGGCCGGTTCGACCGTGAACTGGCCTTCTTTTTCGAACTGGTTTGTAACACAAAATCATTTTGGTCAAAAATAAGTCAAAATCGTAAGAAATTAGCTGAACCAGTGATTCGGTTCGACTGGTTGACCTGATTTTCAAGCTCTTCTTTTTTATTTTCTCCAAACATAATTTGAGTTAGCTAAATTGTAACACTTTTATTTATTAATAGAAATATGAAAATGGTATCCAATTAGTGTAAATACCAAAATCACTTGCTTTCTTGATTAATCTTTAAATCAAGATATTATTATTCTTATCATCTTATCAATTTAGCATAAGTGATTCCAACTTGCATTAATTTGTTTTAATTTAATTTTTCAAATGGTTTTGGAGAATGGACATATTTTAGCCATCAATTTACATTTATATATATAATTATTAGGCTTATATTTGATTTTGGAACATTTTGTATGATTGGCTGAACATAATGAAGAACTTAATTTTAATATTTTTGAAACTTATAAAAATATAAAATAATTATGACATCATGCTGATGTCAGCAAATTTTTAAGAACAGTCCGACAATCCGACTAATTGGCCTTTGATCCGATTTGAATTTAACAACATTGCTCTTTGTATGTATGGTGAATCAACTAGAATGGCAGGAATACTGTCTCATTAGCTTACTCCTTCCAAAAGTCGCCCTCTCTAAAATCACTTTGATAGAAAAGTAGGATTTGGTCCGGAATTCTATTGGCCGAAAATCCAGATGTTCATGAAGAAACAAAAGAAACATGATAATATGGAAGAATCGCATATCTTTCTAAAATTTGTTTTGACTAAAATAAGAGATTTGTATCACTTGTTTTGTCCTATTTATTAACCAAATTTCCTCAACAAACTGAAACTTGCCCATAAAATTATAAAATGCATTACTTTTTCCTTAGCAAGTACAAGAAGCTCTATTCTAAGTGAGGCATGAATTAAATGATGGTCCACCTTCTTGATTTTAAGGATTTCTATATACATATATATATATATATATTATTTTCACATATCGTGCTTTTCAATCTTTTTTCGTAGATAAACTCTGCGAGCACATTCTATAAAGTTATCCAATCAATAGAATATTTTACATGACTTTTTAATGGTCACATGTATAAAAAGCGCTTATCACCCATAGCTGAATATTAGTATTTTGCAATAAAAAGTTTATGTTAAAGAAAACTACAGTATATAAGGCCTACATATATATATATATATATATATATATTTTTTTTTCCCGTTTCTTCCTCCGTGTCTGAAAATTTAGAAGAGAACCAACAACAAAGGCCAGTTCAGACCACCAACATGGGTTGTCTCCGAAATCGTATCATCAGTTGTCTAAGCCAAAGATAATTGAACAGCTTTTCATAAGCTTGCATTCGACTTTTTAAAAAGTCACAAAATTGGTTATGTAACATCATGGATCACCTGTCTTTATAGCTACTAGAGATATACGTGAAAGCATACAAGAAAGATGCTGTCAACTATATGGTGATGGAGACTGAGGAGAGACAAAGCCAAGGCAACAAAAAATTAAATTAATCATCAAACCCGAAAAGAGAAAAGAAAGAAAAACAAGCCATTAGGCATCAGCGCCCCCCCCCCCCCCCCCTCCTCTTTCTCCTCAGGCAGGACTCAAGAAGAGTCGTGCCGGCAACTTTCTTGCTGCAGCAACCGTTCACTGTTGTTGGACAATCACAAGACACCATCGCTTGCAAACAACACAGCCTAAAGATTCACTGTTGCTGTTATGAGGTCTTAATTATATGTTTTGCTTTAATCAAAGGGAAAGGTGGCTGGTGGGCCTTGTCTTCTCATGTCTGTTTATCGCCCGCGTTCATCGTACCCTTTGTCATCTGTCTTTGTCTGTCTCCCAACACCCAATGCTTCTAACAATGACCGTCCCGACGACTATTTGGAGCTTTGCCATAATATTGACAGCTCCATCTCAGCTCACCACTGAGTTTTATCATGTACTATTACTGTTCATTTCAATGAACAAACAGTAGTAATACTCTGCTCTGCTGGTTGATTAATTACTTTTGGATTATCTTTCTTCTAAGTTAATTTATCGCGAGTGCCCTTTTCAAGAACTCATGTTCAAGTGGGGCGGACGCCTTGAAAGTAAAAGACCTAGTCGGTAGTCCCACACAACTTGTCCAATATACAATATATATATATATATATGTTTAATTAATTGGTGACACATATATTACTAACATATTTCCTTTTTGGATATTCAAAAGATGCGCTTTCCTAACTTAGGTTAAAAAGGTGATTTTTAACATTTGTTAGAAATCCAAGTTTGGTTTAATATACACATATTTGCGCATCGCAAATTGTAAGGTGAAAAGGTTTGAGATTTTCTACTTCGGAAGGAAGATGGTGTTCCTCTCTCTGTCTCTGTAGGCTTATATTTGTTGCCATAACAAATAAAGTTAATTGCACTTACACCCTTCAAAGATCGTTGATTTTCACTTTACGTCATAAATATCAACTAGTGGAGTATATCATTTTGTTATCTTGTACTGTCAGTTTACGACATAATGTTGAAATCAATTCAAAATTAATGAATGAATAAATTAAAAAAAAAACCATTGCACGCTCAGTTTGCATTCATTGGAACATGATTTTAATTATTATTATGTATAAAGGGAAGGGCTACTAAATTAAAGCCTTTCGCTTCGACATAGTTATCAGAGTTCATTAATTTTCAACAATTTAGGTCACGCGCTATAAATTGGTACTCAATTGCTAAAATTGATAATTTAGACCACAAAATGCTAATTGGTGATTGTTTAGGGGCCAAATTACAAATTTGAAATAGTCACAAAAATTGCAAAAATATCCCGCCGAGATTGTTGCGTAATATATTAGATTAGTTTCCGCAACTTTCAATTAAAGGTCTAGCAAACCGGTAGGTCCATCTGAGGGAGACAAAACGTATCCTCATAATTTCGCGGTGCAAATAGGGTCCTAAGCACTCAAAAGAAAAGTCGTCTTCTTCGTCCTCTTCTCCTCCTTTTTTCACTCAATTGCGAAAGGAAATGACAAAAAGCGTTGCATGCTACTGTACAGCGTAACATGGGAAGTTCCAATCAGGATTCAGGACGTGAATTTCTGGAGCATTTCTCAATCTCTGAGTGAATTTTGACTGTGGAAGGACCACAATCAAGATTCGTTTGTGAACCAAAAATTACAAGCCTATTGAAGGTAAAAAAAAAAATAAAAAATTTGTACTATCTAAAATAAAATTAAAACAAAAAGTAAAAAGCTGCGTTGAAATAAATAAAATCCGTGCCCATGGACTAAACCCTCCTCATTAACGACAAACCACATAAATTTGACTGCATAATTGTTGTTGATTGTGGATCATGAAATGCAAGGACGGCAAGAATCTCGAATATGAGGCGGGGCAGGATGTTGGTTCAAGGGAGGGGTTGGATTAATGGGGCCATTTAGATTACTAAGCACTAACAAAACAACCAAAAACTGAGTGTGGGATAAGGTTTGGATGACAGCATTTGCGAGAAAACCTTTCTCCATCATGGTTTTTGACAAGGCTTTTCTTGCTCCCTTTTATGGCAGCTCTTAGCCCTACAAGAGATTAATGTGTTTGACCTCTGCTTGAAAATAAGTCATGAAATTCATGAAAAACATACGTTTCGGGAACTTTCGGCTAATACAAAATGGTGGTTGCACTATCTCCTCAGACTGATTGGATTTCTTGATATACAATAAAGATATTGAACAGAAGACAAACTAACCCTCATTTTTGCTTTCCCCTTTGAGCCAAATTTATGATAGTTGCAGAAAAATATATATACATCCTTTCATCCGAACATTTTAACCATACATGTATGTCACTCATGGAGTATCTGGTTTCTTGACCTCGTATATATATATATAGTAATCATAATCGTAATTCTGGAATTTGTAAATACAGAAACAGAATCCAAGAAATTTTCGGTTTTGAGTTCTGTCTCTTCGTGGCTGAACACGTACGTGCAATGTTGGTTAGCGAACCATAATTGGACAAGGTTTCCTATTTTTCTTTCCTTGGTCGAATCATAATTGGACAATGAATATGTCTTTTCCATTAAGCTCATTTTGGCCTTGGAACTTCGCAAAGAGAGAAGCAGAATCCGAGAACAGATGATTTTGTCTTTTGTTCAACACAGAGGATAAGCTGTGATCGGAGCTTATAAAGCAATACTTGATTCTCCACGTTACAGCTCCATTTTTGTCTAATTTTCTCATTCTGGTGAAGAAGAACAAAGGAAAATGAGGAGCCCAACTCTTTTGTACTTTGGTAGCTTGATTCTGCAGTAGTACATTTACTCTTTTTTTTTCTTTTGTTTTTCAGCTATTACAACAATTTACACTACTCCTACGCAACAACAATCTACGATAAAGAAAGGGGAATCTAACCAGACTCATACCGGGGTTGAGAGGTGAACCTCCAGACCACAAATACAGGGAACAGGAAGCTCAATTAGATTTGTATGGAGGTTAGGAGATGAACTTTCAAACCAAACAAGTGGAGTAACACAACAATCTACACTATAGGCGAGGGAAACTCTTGTATGAGAGTTGAGAAATCTTATCATATTTTCTAATCAATTTTTTTACTTCACATACATCACATTTAAAAAAAAAAAAGTGTTACAATGTATTTTCTCAGAGAGGCTCTATTTAATAACTCTCGCTGTAGCAAACCGACCAAAATTGGAGCAAAATTTATAGTAGTTGCACTAAAAGGGCGTTTGGTGGTACGTAGTTTTGAGAGAGACCAGTTGATAGATAAAAGTAACATGTATGATGCCCGTCAAAGAGCAGAGAAAGAAGTCTAGCTCTCCATTATTATGTCTTGTTACAAAAACTTGTTACATCAAGGACAGAAAAATATCTACTGTCCTCACTAAATTTGGAATTTAATGATTGCGATGAAGTGCATGATGGGTCGAAATGTCCTGGCTGATTTCTTGAGGTGGGTCAAAGTATTTTGCTGTGTTTTGTCGCATATGTTTTGATTCTGTAGATGCTGTTGTTCGTGTTGTCTAAGCTCCGAGGGGCCTCAAATCCGATCAAACTTTTAATTTTTCGTGTGTGGCCCGTACTGCCTATCTGTGTCCTTGTCTCATGTTAATGGATTCCGCCAAAGTCGGCCTTCTAAGGAGCTGTATTATTGCCTACCAAAAATGATCCGCATCGAGAAATAAATCCGAAAATTAAAGAGCACCACGCCGTTACAGGATTATTAGCCTGTCCCCAAACAGGAAGGTTGCAGCCCTATTTTGTGGAATGGTTTTCTAGATATTGGGCCGGATCCTGCCACGGCCCTCATCACAAATTAAGAAAAAGGGTAGTATTAAAATCTTGGACTTGTTGCTTTTGGACTTTTCGGTGATTATACCGACGGTATTTTATTAATCGAAACTTAACTGCTAAGTTTACAAGATAGTTGGTCTGGACTGTAATAAAATTTATATTCGGAATTACCATTTTCAATGAGGGAAATGTTTAATTGCCCTAAAAAGACAGAGTGATCTGTTGTTAAGTGAATCAGGACTTTGAACAGGGGAGTTTTGTCAGCCGGCGCTAATAAAGTACTCCATTCCATTCACCATTTTAGAAGTGCTGTGAGCCAAATTGCTAGTGAATCCGGATTCGCAATTTGGTACATGATTATTTGTACATTAGAGCGATTAAGTACAAGGATAAATGAATATGGGACCTTGACTATTAAGTCTCTTCGTATTATCCTTTTTTGAAAAAAAAAAAAAGAGTCTGTGTATTAACCTTCTCTGCTTCCAACATGATTTTTGATGCAGTATTAGCTGCATGGTGTACTAAAAAAAAAAAAAAAAATCAAAACTTTATGTATTTGATCAACAATCAAATCTTTCATTGTGGAATAGCATTAATCAGCTCTGGCATTTGTATTTGTACATCACCATTATCACTAGGTGAAACTTCTGAGACCTCAACTATCCTGTCTTCTTTGTTTTGATGAACAATTTCTTGTTGTTGACAATGGGGCTGCTCTTCCACGATTTCATCAGCCCCTGTACCAGAAGCAAACTCTGCCAGGGTTGGCATTCTTCGATGAGAGGATACATCAGGAGTACTGTTTGTGCTTATGCTTCTTGTGGTTGAAGAATAATCGTTGTAGTGGTTAGGATCTCTTGTATCTGCTTGATTCTTTCTCTTCTTCTTCACATCTGCATGCCATTTCTTTAGGGCGTGAACAGTTTGTTCATGTAGCACTGTGCTTTTAAACCGTGAGCCCATCTGAAAGAATTTCATACTCTTAGGTTTAATGTACGAATATAAAAAAAAAAGAAAAGAGATTTGAATGATGAGTCTAGGAATCGAAATCGAGATCCAGGTGAGGAATGGTTGACGAACCTGGGTTACAAGAGCATAAAGGGGAAGGGTAATGTAACTGCAGAGAACTTGAACCATCACCCTGGAAAAGAACCATAGTGGATGTGAGTTTTCGGTCCAAAGACCGTACGCTCATACGATATTAATCTTGTATATATTATCAGTGTAAGAAAACTATGGACAATTATGTCTAAAATCTTAGCACCACAATTACTTACGCTAATACAACTCTGATAACGATGATTTCAACTCGTTCATGATAGCAAGATTTTATGCCGAATTGTAACTGAACAAAATTTCAAAAAGAAAAGAAATCAACAACATAACTATGGGAATGATTTTATATGAAGAGAAAATGAAATAGGAATTCATAAATACCGTAACCCATATGAAGAATGCGAATTCAAATGCATTCTGCAATGAGAAAAAAAAAAAATTTTTAGTTAGCTAAAGAAAATCAAAGAGAAAATCACCTAGTTTTCTTCTTCCCCTATTGATTAAGAATTGAATGTTTGCGAGCAAGGAGGAGGACTTACCATGAAAAGAGTGAAATGAAGAAGAGTCAAGACAAACTTCGGCTCATTCAACCAGAAAAGGCTATCATTGGGTTGCACCACCGGGGTTCCTCTTATTATACTGTTCTGATCTTGAAGCCGAAGAGCCAGTCTGGCCACGATCACTTCCAGCTTAGTTCCAATTACTAGAACAGTCTACAGAAAATTTTTTGTAAGGTAAAGAAAAATTATGGGCAAGTTTCACCATAAAAAAAAAATTTTCTTTTTAATCAAACCAAGCGTTCAACATGTAAAAAGATAGAAACTTGAGATAACCCAAAATCTGAAGTACTACTTAAAAAAGAATTCGCATGTTACAGAAAATATTACTTGGAATTTTAGTACTTACAAACAGTGGGAGAAATGATACCCAGAGGAACACATTCCAACCTGATTCAATTGAAGCCATATCAGAGATTATGGAATTTAACTCGAGGCAATATTTCTTCAGAACTATGAACTAAAAGCTTGTGCATCTTGGGGAAGTACAACACTTGATTGCAAAAGGTTTTAGTTGAAATTGACAGTTCCATTTGTCGTCTGGACCAAGAATATGAACGACTTACCGTGCACATCAACAAGCAAGAAAATAACAACCACGAACCACATGAATGGGCTGCAAATTAAACAACAAAATAAACTCTTAGAATGAATTCTATTATAAAGACAACTACACAAAGGATTTTTTTTTTTTTTGCGGTTTAAAAAACAAAAAGGATAAATAGAAAAAAGAAAGAAAGAAAACACCAAACCCAACATCATATGCGTATCCAACCACTAGCCTTTGGGCTAACATTAAAACTTGGTGGGGTGGGAGGCAAGGTTTGCCACATTAAAAGTAACTTTGCTTAAAAAAAAATCTAAGCGGGTGCGTAGTGCATCCATTTAGTCCGATGGTGGTTTAGTCCCCTTCGAATTAGACCTAGACTTCCTTGGATCCGCCCCCTCCCCTAGTATAGGATAGATTAGATTATATAACAATTATCATCGCTAAAAAAAAAAAAAAAACCATCATATGCGTATCCATTGTGTCAATGCCCTTGCTAACGGCGTACTAAAATTATGTCCTTGCTACAGTAGCACAAAGGAGGATACACTTTTCGGCCTAGTAGCCTGATACCGTCTAATCATATATCAATGGCACATTTTATTGACGGTGCCTCATATGTGTTTAAAAATACTCAAATTGGCACATCTGGTAACATGTTTCAAAAGTTATGGCATTTGGCAACAATTACTTTGTACCAAATGTTCGCGTTAGAGATAAAATGGAAATGCGTATCAAACATAAAGGATCAAAAGCTTAGACCCTTAGGGACAATAGTATAACTATTTCAAAACTTATGGGGACCAAGATTACATTATCAAAAAATATTACTGTACTAGTCAATGTTAATTTGATTTCCTGTTAGATTGTTAGTCAATAAGTCAACTTTAATGAGGTGGACAAGTTTAAGTTATACCACTCGTCCACAAGGCACACATAGGTTGCTAGTAACTGTAAAATTTTGACCGAAGAAGAGAAGATTTATAGTAGAGTAGTTGCAATCAATACCTTATTCCAACAACCACTTTGAAATCGTCTTCCAAAGATCGCTGTATATACTTGCGAAAATTGAAGGACTTGTTTGTGGACAAATGAGCCTGCAGCCAGATTATCAGAGATAAGGTACACTCGAGTGAATGAAGGATTTCATACCAAAAGAACAAGTCAACGAGAGATTGAAAATGACAATTTGTCCCATAGACCTTCTTTTTGGAGATGTCACTCCAAAGACATTTGTGGGACTATTCTTTTTTTTTTTTTCTTCTTCTTTAAACCCTTGAAATGTTCAACTTAATTCTTTAACTATTTGATTAAAACGTTAGAAGTTAAAAGGGCAAAAAGGGTCTTCATCTGATGTAGAAAACATACAGAAAAGAATCAGAAATGTTACACACCGAAATGAAGCCATGGCGGAGGGTGAGGTAGTCAACTTTGGCTACTGAATGGAAGAATTGCCTGAAAAAGCATTTCTGTAGGCAATCCAAAACAGTACTGTCACCCATCAGCAAATGTTTAGCAGTAGTAATTGTCAAAGATGAATTTAGATTGCTAATCATTTTCACCCACAATCCACAACAGAGTAGGTGTTTCTGTGCAAGCGCTCATGTGCCTTCGTCCAAAGGTTGTTTGCCTTGCAAACCTGAACCTTTCAGGATCTGTTGAATAATGGATTCACTGATTAGTTCACTAATTTTTCGAAGACACGTGGAAACATCGGATCCGCTAAGTTAGATATGATTTAGTCATTAAACAATTAACAATTTATTTCATCAATTATTTATCGTGTTACTTATGTCAGTTGAGTTTATAAACGTTAATGGGGAAGACTCGTGAAAAAACTAGAAAAATGTAGTACCATTAGCAGCCATGTATTCCACGGTTTCGGTCTCCTTCTCCCAACTTTTCCAACGCCTCATCTGCCAACAAATCATGGGATAATAAACACAAATGTAAATAAATGCAGGAAAAAATAGCTGTACATATGTGTGTGTGTGTGGATTTTTTGAAATATTTTTAATACCTCCAACAAATGTCTTCTTGATTCTGACTAGATAAGATCAACACCGTTTGTGGTAGGAGAATTAAAGAGCGACCAGAAAAGTCTTAGGAAAATAAGGTACCCGATCGATAGCTCAGTTTTAAGTTTAACATCTAGCAACTATTATGAATGAACTTGGTGACCAACCGTCGAAACCAAAGTAGAATTGCTAGCCGACAACAAAGGTTATTATCATCATCTCAGAATCCAATTACTGCTAAATAGTAAGATCATGCGCTTCACAAAATAACCTACCTATGCATGGGAATAGTCTAATAATAAGCAAGTCAGTGTGTGTAAATAAGGTGAAAATAATGTGTAATCCAAATGCGCTCATTGTCTTCTCTTTCAATTTTTAGCTCAGAGTATCTGTTTCGCTCTATTTTGTGTTCAATCTAGGTTCGTTACAACAACAAATGGATCATGCTGGAATTATTCACCGGAAAGACAACAAAGACTGCACCTATATGTATGAGGCTGTCCAAAACTTCAACTTTTCATGAGCTAATTTCAAATCTGACACTAAATAGCACTGCTTAATAAGTCAACAGAGTCTAGAGGGAAGAAAAGCCCAACCCAAGGGACAAAACAAAAAAGTGTTCAAAGTAAGCTTAATTATAGGTAACGTATTATAGTACTACTTTGAAGTTTGAACCAAGGCTGCTTTATTTATGTGTGCGGCGGATGCAGTAACTGACTTTTTATTTTCTGGGGTCCTTAATAAATTAAGTCTGCTTAGATTGTCCTTGTTAAACAGCACTCTGAATTAGGGTTGTGACAAAATTGAAGGTGCTGGAGCTTACCTTGGCTCTTCCCAAAGCCATTGTTAGAACACTGTACACAATCTGCATTACTGCTAGTACAAAAATGAATATGTTGAGCTCATTCATACCATCTGGCGATATAAAAGAAGTCATTCCCTGCAACAACAGCAAACCAGTTGTCAGTACAAAAAGTTGCAAAGTAAGTTAGAAATTTGTTAGCTAGGAGCTTACAAAAGAAAAAGAAGGGTTGATCTGTTAGCTGTTTATAAGCTAGTTGCAGAAAAACGTTGGATAAACGAGCAAAGAATATACTACCTTAGAGCCAGCAAAGAATATACTACCTTAGAGCCACAGTGATCGGAAGAATTGGAGGTGGCAGAAGCAGCAGCGGCCAATATTCTTTCGTGATGAAATCCATCTTCAAATTCGACTGGCGGCAGAAAATTTTGGGATTTGCTCCAGACATTCTCGTATACTTTGGTCGTCTTGGTGGCGTAAATTTTGCGGCATGGAAGCATAGAATATGCCACTCTATGCGGTACACAAATTTTGGATATGGGCCTTTGGGTCACTGTTAGTATTAGCGACATGAACCCCAGGAGCATCAAAACTGCACCAAAAAAAAGGCCATTTGCTCATTTAAAAGAGAAAATGAATTAAAGCCGTATGATTCTTAAGCAATTCTAGTGAACTTAAATTATACTTCCATTACTGAACTGTTAGCAGGAAGGAAGTCCGAACTCTAAACGCACCTGATTTTAGCTTCTCCACCGCTTCAAATAAAGCAGTTTTCCTATGTTTCTGGAGCCACTGCATCATTAATTACCACAAGAAAAACAAAAACTTTTCATTAATCCGACATCTGAAGTTATAAAATCATGATGAAGAGTTAATATATATACGCGAGCTTTTAGTTTTAGATACTAACATGACCAACGAGATGTATCAAATGTTCGATCAAAATTCCAAGAAAGATGAAAATGAAGCAAACGGTTGCAACAGCCCAAGTGGGAGTTTCTTGTAAAGAGTGTGGTGCGGCTCCTCCTCCTCCTCCCATGATGCTTGATAAGAGTTTTCTGAATTTGAAGTTGGATCAGCTGGACGAAGAAAATTGAGGATGGAAAACATCCGGTGCAGAATTTTGGAAGCTTTTTTTAGATGTTACTGACGTGCAAGAAGAATATTTAAAGAATTGATTAAAGAGAAGGAAAGGGAGGGAGAGAAGACTGAAGCCATGTTCAAACTTTTGAACCAAGTCTTGCAATGCAAATTAATGCCAGTCTTCGCAGAACTGCTACACTTAAATGACTTCACTAGTCAAGGTTTGATCTGTTGTTTGGCTTCGCATTGACTGACAAGGCTACGAGATATGCAAATTCATCCAAGTCCATGGAGGCGGTCTAGAATCTTGATACCAAGTAGGGCTGTTGCATGGGCCTACCTTTCCAAATAAGTTATCACCCACTCCCTGTACATGTGTGAGCATTTATTTTATATATATATATATATATATATATCATTTTGTGGATAGAACTTCATTCGTGCCCCCAAAATAAAAAAAAAAATAGAAACAAACTTTCCAAATAGTTGAAATTTTTGCTTAAGATTTGACTTTTTTTTTTTAACTTTTAAACAGAAGAGGGTGGAATTTAAGAAATGAAGAGGAATAGAGAGATTAGAATTTAGAACAGCATTATATATATATATATTTAAGTTGAGAAGGAAGAGATTTTTTATATCATATGATACGTTGGTCACCTGAGGTTTATTTTAGGACTAATACCTGCTATTTTTATTCTGCAAGTCAATCCAAGTTTGCAGGTCCTAAAAGATATTCTAAAGGTCCTTTTTTTTTTCCATAAAAGATCCTAAATAAGACTTCTATGCTCCTTTTCCAATATAAAATGTCCGCTTGTTGTTTCTATTGATTGTCTCAAATTCAATCATGAAGTCCGTTTTGTACCTATAACTTAAGTTTGTTTAATATATAGTCCCTTTTATTACAAAAAAAGAAGTCCCTGTTCCCAGCAGAATCTTGTGAAGCTCTAGCATACTTGACTCGAGGGGAGGAGGTTCCCAGTTTGTTGGCACGGACGCAGTTGACTCAGAGCTGCAATATGTGACTACCGATTCGGCTTCTCCATGCATTATTAAACGTAGAAAATTTTTAAAAGCCTCTCGTAAAAACTCTTGTATGCGATCTATGATTTAGGAGAAATGTTTTGATCTATGATGATGATCAGAAGTGAATCCATCCAAATTTTATATTACCAAAAAAAGGCGATACGCTATCCTTCCTTCCAATTAGGACTGACCCCAAAATTCAACATAAGAATGGGATAATTTCAGAGACCTCCCTTGAGGATGTCGTCCGTAATTACTACTAATAAAATTGAGGGGACAATTCCTAAACGGATAATTAGCAAAGATAATGCATATAACCACCATGTTGAATACCCAATTTTATCATCCAATAAGCCGCCATCAAGATGATACAAGTTTGTTCATAGTTCGTTATCAAGATTAATTTTTTCGACCTCTTTTAAACTGCATCAATCAGCTGCTGGAGCATCTACAGAGATGACAAAATAAGAATCTGAGAGCTCTGAATATTCAACGTTCAAAGAAAATACTCGCACTCATTCTTCCTTTTTTTTTTCTTTTGGTGAACTGATCTTGCAGGTACTGCCAATAACAGCATGCAATTACATAAAATGATTCCATTAATTTATCGCGGGTGTTACAATATAGTAGTGTCAAACAACGAAGATGCCAAAAGGTATACAGTCGACAAAAGCCATATAGACGTACCGCATCACTTGAGACATTTTCAGGAATTACACACAGCCACATAGTAAGAGGGGTGTTCTCTTCTTTCTTTTGGCCCTGTCTTGACAGAAACATTCAACGATACTGACGAAATACGACCAAGATGGACTGCCTCAGTTAATGAATCGAAATGAAAGAAAAGTAAACGAGGGACTTTCTATCTTGGCTGCTGGAATATTCAGAATTTCCTCCGGGAGCCTAGGACCACCAAATTTATCATTAATCACTGATGGAGACTTAACTTCTTGACGAAACATAATCCACTACAGGGACAGGAAATCAACAGGGCTCCCTTTCCCTTTCATTTCAATACAAGAAGAGAGTGATAGCTGGACACTAGTATAAATTATGCACTCAACTTTGCCATTTGTGTAACTTGAAAATTGAAACGCACACAATCAACTTTGCGGCCTCTAAGAAATATTATTATCACGTACATTTAACTTGGATTAGTCTAAATTTGGATGCGTAATCATAAATGAAGAGGGTAGATAAGCCTATCATTTTTTAACCTCATTTTCAGAAATTGGTTTGGACAAAATTTGTGAGCCAATAGTATATGCCAGTTGCGTACATCCAAAAGTTTAACATGTTTTAGAAAATTATTGCTCCAAGGGATCACGCATACCCTGTTATATTAAACGCTAATGGTTTTAAATAGATATCAGTACATAGTCGTTCATTTACTACATTTCTTCAACTGGTTCACGTGTTTCTCCTAGATGGATCTTACTCTTCTATCCCACACTCTGTTTCACCTTCTATCCTTTTGTCATGCAAACTGATTTTCTTCTCCAATAGTTCAGGTTCCAAAATCTGTTGGTTTCTGTTGTATTTTCATATTTGATATGAAGTCACTTACTAACGTAGGAATGTAGGTTGATGTTTTTTTTGGTTTTGAGAAAAAATAATAGATATAATAGCAGTTCTTTATTGGGGTCGAAGAGTATTGTATTTTGCTCTCTCTCTAACAATCTCACAATGACACTCAGATATCACAAACGCAATTATGCATCAAGAACTTTTACTGGGTACAAATTATTACCATTCCAAAACAAGCACATCAAATTCTCATACACTTTAACAGAATTACTTGTCCGATGCAAAAGTTAAACTTCAACCAAAACTCCAAAAGATAAACAAAATATTTCATAAATTCTATGGACATAGGCTTTTAAACATACAAACAGGAGAAAGGAAGTTAATTCTGCATTTATATGGACATATCGACTTTTGTTCTATTTATAGTCCGAATTGCAAAACTTGTATCACCACAAAAGGGCATTTGGTCTAGTGGCATGATTCTCGCTTAGGGTGCGAGAGGTCCCGAGTTCAATTCTCGGAATGCCCCTTTTGTCTCACCTTATCTCTTCCAAGTTCAAACAATCCCCCGGATGCCACTCTGTTTTTCTATCTTTTTTGGCATGGATTTTGAGTGTTGCTGGAGCAATGAAAGGCGCTCCAGTAAGAGGAGAGAAAACTAATAAGGCCTTGCTTGGATTGCTGTTTTCCGTAGAAAAATTTTATCATTTTTCATGAACACATTTCTTTATTACCTTTTTTCCTCACATACATCAAATCGCTACAGTAATTTTTTCATGAAAAATGACGAAAAATGCAATCCAAACGGGACCTAAATGCGCTTTAATGAATGAATCAAGAATGTCATCAAATTGTAGTACTTGCATAGCATATCATCATCCAATATCCACTATCCGATTCTGATTCTACAAACATCCACTTCCTACATGTAAATGTAATACAAGGTTCTTGAAGTACCCTTCTGGATACGGGCTAAGGCACCACTGAATGAAATCAAAACCAAAACTACTACACCTCATTAATACTACTGATTTCTTGCAAGATTTTTCAATATCTAAAATGTAAAAACTTCTCTTCACAACAAAATGCTAAGCATTTCATTAGACAAGTGAGACTCCCTCTCATTCATTCCCAGGCTCTCCAGCGACTGGTTCCATGATTTGCTTCTCTTGTTCATCATCACGAGTGTCTCCGGGGTGACCGCTGTCTTCAATTGCCTCTTCCTCCTTGTTATTGTGGCCTTCAATTGCCTCTTCCTCCTTGTTATTGTGGCAGAAGTTGCTTTCCTCCTTCATTAATCCATAGCTAATAGACAAATCTTTCCACTCTTTTTCTCCAGATAAGTACTCGTGTCGCCCCAAATATTTCTTCAGCTCAACTTTAGTGTTTCGAAATGGCTGAGGACAAATAATTTAAAAACAGCCACTTCAGTACTCTTTCATTCCACTGCACACAATCTAGGAGATAATTGCAATTCAATTGTCAATTATCATTTTTCCCTCTTCTTGTTTAGTATTACTTTTGAGAATTTAGATAACAGACCAAAATCTTTGTAGCAGCAATTGATGAAAGGTCTAAAAGTACCTCTGCTAATTCAAAAAAAAAAAAAAAAAAAGAAGAAAAAGACTGTAAAGGAAATAATACCTCTGCTTTGCATTCAGCAGCCAATCGGAAGAAAGCAGCAGAAACAAAATGCTTCCCAACGGACTCAGCTAATCTGATTTGACCGAGCCAATACGAGGATGTCTCAAGCTTGTCGAATCTGCATTTGCTGCATCTCTCAGCACTGTGGTAAGGCGTCCCCACAACATTAGGCTTAATCAAAAAGGGCGATCTTAGAGGAGTTTGAACTCCTGCTGAAACATCACCCTCCTGCAATATCTTATCCTTATTTTCCTCAACCTTTTCGCAAAAATTCACGGTCTTCTTCTTGCTCCTTGCAACAACATTATTATTATTCTCAGACGGTTTCTTTGGAGTTGCAGCGGTTTCTTCAACAGCAGTGGCATTGATTGGCATTTTTGCCGGTTTTTGAGGAACCACAGAAAAGGGCTTTTTGGTGGGCTTTTCGCTCGTCACTGGCTTTGTCGGTGCATTTTGGTTTCTTACTGTTCCGAAAACCCTTCTTTCCCTGAAAGAGACAGGTCGAATTTTAAAACGCCTGAGAGATTGAAACTTCATAAGTAAAAATTCTCGTGCTTAAGTTCTGTACCTGTTAACATGGGATTCCTTAACATTCACTTTTGGTGCTTCAGAAGCTTTTCCATCAGTTCTTGATTTCAGAACCCGGGTTTTTCCTGTAATTAACTCAGGTGATGGAAAATCCAGGACTCATAAGGAAAAGCCATGCATCTAAAATATTAGAGTAAAAGGAAACAATGACGAACGAATGATACCTGGAAATGGGGTGCGAGGATGAAGATCCATGGCAGATAATCTACAGAGGGAAGTAAGTTAAGCCGAGTATGAATATGCGTTGTATTTGAAGAACTTTTCCGCTTTCAAATTAAAGCAGAAAACTGGTATTTACTACTACTATTTAATGGTAGTAGCAGGGAAAAAGTCTCCAAAGTTTCGAATGAAGGAATGGGCGGGAACAGGTTTCCTGCAGGTTGGTTGCAGACGCTCCAAATAGGGACCCATCCTCAAGCACACTCCACTGGCCTTTAGACGAATTGAAGGAATTTGATTAGGCTGTGTAGATTAAAGAAGTACTCATTAATTTCTAAACAGGACTTTTAAAGAATTTAAAGTAATATGAGGTTGCATTTAATTGAATAAATAAGGCTAATCCTTCAGGCTGGGAGAAAGACGTACTACATCAGTTGAATTGAGTGTTTTTCATTATTTTCTCAATAAGCCCCACAAAAAATATTTTATCATCAATCATTCATATGCAATTGGTAAATAAATAATTCTTGCTTGGTTAGGGATGTTTTGTTATGTTAGTTAGTGTTACTTGACAATTGCTCCCACAAAAAAAAAAGGGGCAAAGTCTTGATCTCTTTGACATTTCTTCTTGGCTGCGTGGTGCTTTACGGTTTCCATTTGAATTTGATCTCCACTTCAAGTTTGTTATGTTAGCCTCTAAATAGTTATTGGGTTTTCCTAACGAAGTCCATTAGTTACTTATTAACATACCTAAATTTCACATAACCTATTTTTTTCATGTGTATATACGTATTAACAATTATTATCATTCGTTGCATTTGTACACTTTTCCTAAATAATCTTACTTTTCCCATTTAGTGTTAGTTGAGGTTAATTTGCATTGTTAGCTTGATGTGTTACACGGCTAAAATGTCATGTGGACCAATGTTGGAGCTAAATTAGTGTTAGGTTTTCTAGTTGTAGCCGATTTAGGTTTTTTAATTTGATTAGAAGTTGGGTTATGTATAAGGCTATAGAATGCCTTAGTTATATGTTTGAAAGGATGTCAAGATGAATTAAGAAATTTCAACAAACAACACTTTGTGTTGCGTGAGTCTCTAAAGTTGAATACTTAAAAGAATTCTTGAATTTCAATTGACTTATCAATTTAGAAATACACTAAATTGTGGCGTCATTCTACCATTCTAACATGATTTTGAGTTGTTTTTGATAATTTAGAATTTGTTAATTCAAACTTTGATACCATATTCTAGGTCTGTGGGCTTGTCTTTTACGATTTCGTTACAAGGTTGACAGGGTTCGTACGAGGATTAGGCTTTTACTAAGTGTCAAAGTTGAGGCCTCAAAATTTAGAGATTTTATAATAGAGTCCCACTAAAATACAAGTTTATTCCTACTGGATGCTAGTCTTCGTCCTTACAATATGTGGAGTTAATCTTATTGATCCCATAAATTGTGAACTATTTGCAATCATATCAAAAATAAATAAATAAATAAAAATTAAGAAGCGGAACCACTACCCAACAAAGAATAGATAATTAGATATCCGGGCTAAACTTGTTGGCCCAGAGCCCATCAGCCACAAATGCAAATATGACAGCGGGGCTTAGCCAGTGGTGTACGTCCCATGTTTTTCAACTTCTGAATACTACACACTAGTTTGACATTTCAACCTTTGAGCCATAGGCTCTCGTTTCAACTGGACAAGGGCATGCAACCGTCCCCAATGGTTTTGGTCATTTTCAATAGCACGTAACTTTATTTGCACAACTTATAACTTTAGTATAAAATTTTATGTGTTTCACACACGGTGCGAAAATCGATGCACAACTTGTGATCTGGACCGCACAATTTGTTGAGGCCAAATCATGGCCATGACCGCCCCTGCCCCGTTTCCGTTTCAACTTTCAACCCAAAAATTCTAACAATTTAAAATACGACATTCGAATTATATTATTCATATAGACGAACTTATAGGACTGCTTTTCTCAAAAAAAAAAAAAAGGGTATGAAATGCATGTTTTCGTCCATGAATTTTGCTTTATAGTTTGACAGAGCACACTCCTTCTAATAATTAACATACAATTTCATGTTCATGTCTCCGCAATTCGTAGACCTATTTTCATTAAGGACTAATAATTTACAATAACATATTGTAGGCAAGTTATTTGCAAAATAATACTCAATTAATTTTAGGCAAGTTATTTGCAAAATTCTGCCGACGAGTAGCGGTTAAGGTTGAGGTTGCAAAATAATTTGTTACTAATACAAGTACTATGACGATGTTGCCCTAAAAGTAAAATACAGGCTGATATGGAAATAAGGAAAAAAAAAAAAAACAAGTAGTTTAATACCAATTATTTCCTTAAAGAGAAACCCTCAAAGTTTGAAAGAAACAAGGAAAAAAAAGAAAAGAAAATGGTCTTGTTGAAAATGGTAATAAAATGTTAAATGCCGAGCTACCGAATAATCCAAAAAGGTAGAAAAAGACTTGCAGGGATTTGACAGAGTAATGTATTCCTAATTGTCGTCGTCAAGGTTTAGATTTTGGAAATGAATTACTAGTTTCTAAATCTGGAGAGTTGGATTAGTCTTGAAATTTGAAAGATTATAACCGGAATCGTTTATATAGATAAGTACATTTCCAGCATCTATTTATCATATATGGAACCACAAGTTCTGATGTTCAACGATGCAAAGGAGACCTTGCGACCTTGCAAACTAGCAAGAAATTACCCACCTAAGACCCAAATGCCATTTTATAAAATAAGACAATTTTAAATTTAGATTGTTAAAAAAACTTGCAAACTGAAACTATTATTGCTCTTGGATCAGAAGATGTTCTATTAAAATGTGCATTTGGATCGCATGGTCACAGGCCAAACAATACACCTATCTATGAATTTCATTAGATATTTGACAGATAAGTAGTAATCTAGCAGTGATGTAGCCTAGATTTAGTATGGAATAAGTATTGTAATACTTTTTGTGACGTGATATATATGAGATAAAAATGTGTTTAAAAAAATAAAAAATTGATTAAGAAACGTATTTATAATACAAGTAAAATAATATTTAGAAAAAAATTAAACAACAGCTGATGAATATATTCTAATATATTCTACCTACTTTGCTACGTCTCTGATGAATTCAACAGCTGGACTTCAAAGCTCTGACTCACAGCCTCTTGTGTCAGACAAACAACACAGGAGAATTAAACCCTCTATTCCTACTTCTCGACATTGGTGGACCGTTGCTTTGATGGAACCTAGTTCACAAACATATTTAACCCCTTTTTTCTACATTTTTTTTTAATTAACTTGAGAACTTGGCTGTTCCCCCTTGGTGTTGGTAAGAGATTGAAGCTAGCTAGAAATGACTTGTGATCATTTACACAATTCCAAGGTCCAACTGAATGAGGGGCTTTTGACAAGTCTGCTTCTTATTTTGTAGCCTAATGTCCCCCACCTAGAATTTTTAGGTAGTGTCCTGCGGACCATCTATTTAGTCCAAGTCCGAATTGCTCAGAAGTCAGAAGAATCGATTGTTATTGGTTGGTAAGGTTCACCAATGGTCTCAAATTCGTAGACATCAACAAGGATTGGTTCAGTGTCTTCTGTTTTTGTCCTCAAAGCGTATATGAACAAGAACAAGCCTACGCTCCCCCAACAATTTACCACAAGCTGACTTGTATTCATTAGTAGTACCCGTAATCAATGTTTATGGTGCCCTTAAGTTTGTGACTTTAATTCATTCTTCTTTACCGTGTTTATGCTTATCAATGTGATCCAAAGTCTTCTTTGAATGTAACAGAATTAACTCGCATTTAGAGCATCATGATTTCTTATTCAACAAATTTGATGCAGCTACTGCTACATATAAATACTGAGAGAAACTCTTTTATAGAACTGGTTTATGTCAGTCGCTTCATGAAAGATTTATAAATAACTCGCAGTGGTGGAATTAAGATAAACATGTTACAATTCGGCAGCATTACTAATTTTTTTTCTCCTTAAACAGCAATGATTCATTAATAAACTAAACCAGATTACATCTCTGTGGGCAACTGCCCTTACAATCTGCTTGAACCAACTCAAGCAGCCAGGCTAGGAAGTCACACTTCCATTCAGCAGTTTCTTTCAAATTTATAGCAAATTTTGCTATGCAATGACTAACAGAATTGTTAATCCTTCTAGTGAAGGAGAAACAACATTCATCAAAACTGGACTTTAGTTTTTTTAATGTCTGAAATCACTATTGCAATTGTTACATCCTCTTTCTCTCTATTTATCCCATCAATTACGTGCTTGCAATCTGTTTCAAATTCCATTGTTCTTCAACCCTGATGTTTTGCCACTAGCATGGCAGTTCTTAAAGCCATTGCTTCCTCCAACTTTGGGTTTGAGCAGCTTGTGTTTGGCACTGCCCAAACTCCCTTAATCTTCCCTTGCCAGTTCCTCGCAATCATTCCCCATCCTGCACTATCTGCTTTTTGGTTTGAGGCTGTATCTGAATTCATCTTAACCCACTGGTTTCTTCCAACCACTCAACTCCTCTTTTCCACTCCTATATCTGTTTGATTCCCCATCTGCTTCCTGAGTTTCTTGATACTCCTTCCACTCTAATATAGCTTAATTGACTGCTACCATCGGATCCCTTGCTTTAGCATCAAAATGCCTCTCATTTCCTGATTTTTAGATTCGCCATAGTGCGTTCATTGTCAAGCAATACGTTCCTGTCCATTCTCCTTAGTCACAGCATCTTTCAGCTCTTCTCACCAATGCTAAAATTTGTTCCTGTAAATCTCTAATCCCTTCCAACTTAATGGAGCTACTTTCCAGATTGATTTGGCATTGTTACAAAAGAACAACAAGTGTTCAATGGTCTCTGTATATTCATCAAAGCACTTGCATATATGATCTCATTTTGAACATCTTTCCCTTATGACTGCATTCACTGGTAAAATGCCTTGCAAATATTTCCAGATGAAATGCTTCAATTTATGCTTTACGTTCAGAAAGTTCCAGCTTTGTGATAAGCACTTCCTTCTGCAGCTAGATTCTGCACATGTTCTCACATAATCTTCCTTCTTTTTGCCATTTTTTGCTGGTCTGTATCCTAATTTGACTATATATTCTCTACTGCTCGACTTGCCCCAGTATATTCTATCATTCATATGATGCACACTTAATGGTATTCTCAATATTTCCCTCCCTTCCTTCTCCTCAAAAACTGGTGCAATTAACTCTTTATCCCACTTCCCTTCTTTTATAAGTTCACATACTCTTTGAACGTTATACTCCTTACTTCTTTTAGATTTCACTTTCCCATTGTGAGAACCTCAAAGTATATATATATAAACCTCAGTGCATACTTCATTTGCAATTCTAATTCCTTAATAAATTCTAACATTACTTTTACTTGTTTTTAAATAAAGTGCGTAAAAATAATTTTTATGTGAAAAATAATATAATTGTACTAAATTATTATCTTACTTGACCTATTATAACTAAATCGATATTTCTTGAGTTAGATTAATTTTATTGCTCTAAAAATAAATGCTTTAAATTTTGATAGCTAACTTTTCCCTAATAAGGTCAAGAGTAAATAGGAACCTTAGTGTTAAGGTGAAATCGTTAAATGTTAGATAAACATAACACAAGTATACTAAGTATAAACTTCGGATGTAAAAATTTCGATAATTGAACCCTTGCGAGATTGGTATATTGGTAGGCGTTTAAATCTCATTTGGAATAATTTTTGGAATTAAGTTAGAATTGAGGACTCGAGTAGAAATTAGGAGAAAATGTGAAAAGACCGAAATACCCTTCACTACTTCGAAAATATCCATGCAACCACCAAACACTTTCTCGGACAAACTCTATATAACATAGCCATTTCCTTCAGCCGGATGCAATCTTCACCATTTCCACACTCAACCTTCTCCCTACCTCGCACCATTTCACTCTCCACCCTCTCACCTCGCACCATCATCCACCTCACCTCGTGATCATCGAAGGAAAGGAGAGAGAGAGCCGTAGCCTTAGTATCATCGACGAGAGAGCGAGCTGCAACCCGCGAGCTGCAACATTCCAGTTCTGACCGAGGGAGTGAGCTGCACCATTACCCCCATCCCAACCACGAGCTGACCATTTTCTTCTGTTTCTTCAACCCCACCAGCGGCAACCAGTTCACCAGTTCCAACCACCAACTCCACCGCCTGCAACAGCCGCAACTACTGCAACCAGAACCAGCACTTCAGGCCTTGCGCGTGAGCCGAGAGGAAAGAAAGAAAATTCAGCGTACTGTCGAGGGAGCTGGGAGTCTAGCTGAGGTAATTTCTGAGCTAGACTAAGTTAATTAGAGGTAGATGATAGTGTTTAAGAGCTTGCATGTGGGATTTGTGCGTTTGGATGAGAGATTTAGGAACAGAAAATTCTGATGCGCGAGGGAATGGGTTTTGCCGAGAGCTGAAATGATAATGTAGCATTAACCTTGTTTATTTCTTGACAATCTGAGCTTGCATTGGTGATTAACCAACTAACCACTAGATGCTTAAACTGGTTACAGACTTGCATGTTGGATTTGTGCATTCGGACGAGTAGTTTAGGAAAAATAAAATCTGATGTGCGCAAGAATAGGTTTGCCGAGAACTGATTAGGAATAATGCAGCTTTATTTGGCTTAATCGTGATGTTCTGAGATTATAGCTGTGATTGGCTAGTTAATAACAAGATAATTAAGTCCTGCATGAGGCTAATTAGCTCGGCTAAACAAGCAAAATAAAATGAAACAGAAAAGTTATGCATGCAACTTCATCCGAGACCAGCTGGATGAATTTCTGGATTTTTGGAATGATTGTAGTCGTTAACCGAATCTGATTTTGAACTAGATATATTAATTAACAAGCTAAATGTTTGCATGTCAAATTGGAGTATTTAAAACGCTGTTTTAGCCAAGGAAAAATTGGACTTAAGACTAAGGAGCTGCTGGAATTTTTTTTTTGTAATCCGAGAAACTTGAGTTGGAAATTTTAGATGATTAGAGTGTTGTTTGCATCTGATTTTTTTTTCTGGAAATGTTAATAAGCTAGCTTAGTGTTTGCATGTCGAATTTGAACACTTAACACACTATTTTGGCCGAGGAAAAGTTGGAGTTAAGAACACCTAAGTGCTAGAACATTTTTGATAGCCGAGAGGTGAGCAAGAGTTTTTCAGTTTATTCCTGGAATTGCAGGATGTTTTTGGAGTATTTTCCTTGGAGCATAATACTCAAAAATGCAAGAGAAATGTGTGTTCAAACTTCGGAATCTGCTTAGCTATGAAGCCTTGGTCAGTTGTTTAATTTTTGAATAGAAATGAATCTATTGAAACCTAGGGCTAATGATTGACGAAACCCTAGTGAGATTGCTGTTTGAATTATGAGTTGGCTATATTGACAAATCTGAAATAATATGTGCTTGTGAATCGGAATCGTAAGAAATCCGTTTTGATCCTGTGAACTTGAGAAAGTTTTAAGCAAGCTATTTAAATATATCTTCACCCTAGTATTGAACGATAAAACTTAGTATTGTACGTTAACGTTCAAAATTCTTGTGGAGGGATTTTCTAAACTTTGCCGACTTGATATTTCTTTCTTTAACTCGAACTAGCCCTATTATTTTTAGAAAGTAATTTCACTAGTTTCTAAAACCCTAAGTCTTGCTTTATTTCCTTTTCTTTTCTTAAAAAAAAAAAACTTGTTTCCGCCTAGTTGTCTAGAGGAAAACTTGCTCGGCAAGAAACTTATTCAAGTAAAGTAGTTTTAATTGCATGTTGAGAAAGAAAAGTATTTTTTTAGGAAACTATACAAAATATTTTATTACTTTTACCAGTTTTAATATTAAGTGGATTGTCGATTTATTTCGAGAAAATAAACTAGTAATATACTAGATAATCTTTTATATGTATAAGCCTAGGACTTGAATAGAAAACTTATAGTTTAACACTTGGTTTTCTAGGATTTAGCGAGGACGCGGATTTCGATTTCCAACTTGAGATCTGAACTTCACTCTTGGTGAGTGTCCCTACTTGTTTTATGACTATTTGATTAAAGTGCTTTCTTGACTTGATATATGATAATTGCAAAGTGGTTTTTGATCCATCGAAGTGAGCAGTGTGTACCTTATCACACTAGCCTTTCGAGTGGTGACTTGTGTGAAATATTTTCGTGAATATCTCAAGTGTTGTGACGTCGTTGGGTGAATCCCTCGACTAGTCTGAAAGTGTTGTGACGTCGTTGGGTGAATCCCTCGACTAGTTTATCCAAAGGGTATACTCGAGTATTACCGCTTTCTTATTTGGTGTGCGGGCCCGGGACAGGGGTATGATTGGTGTCGGAGTTAAGAAAAAGAAAAAGATCTACATGGACCGTAAGTAGTGAGAGTTGACGGAGTGTCGACTACGGTAAATTTTGATCAAGCGTGGAGAATGGCTCCTGAGAGCCCCTGTATCCTACCTTGTGCTGTTATACGCTTTCCTATTTGTTTACTTCAGTTGAAATCAATACGTGTTATTTGTTTTATTTGATTGCATGTTTTGGGGCACCACTGAGCTTTAGCTCACCCCACGTTTATTTGTTTTCCTTGACAGGTCTTGACGTTTGAGAAATCTGAGCCTACTTATATTTGCTTATGAATGTATTTGAACCTTGTGACTTTGATTTGCAGTTCGTAATGTAATTCGAATAAAACAATGTACTTTTGTCTTGGGTTACCACTTGAAGCTGGAAAAGTGTAAACCCTAATTTTGATATTTGGCTCGTATGTAAATATTTGCGTCGTATGAATATATACTTTTGAAGTTGTTTGAATTTACTACTTGGTTGTAACGCGTGAGGTATTTAAGAGCCGTCGATTGGCTATCTTCAATTGCTGTTATCTCTGAAGTTACTGTGGTTTTAGCAATTGATCTATTTTTGGGAGATCGTTATTGTAATAGTTAGGTTAATCTTCGGAAGGATTTGGGTGAGATTGTTTGCGTGAGTCCTGGCGAGAGTTAGGCTGACGGCCCGCCAACCCTCTGGTTCGCCTTAGGGGGAAGTGGGGTCGCCACACCCATTCTCAATATCTGGCAGTCGCCTATTCTCCCATATGTTTATAGATTTTGCATCTTCCACACGTTTCCTCATCCTTACCTTTAGTAATTCTCTTGCCCTCAGTAAGCTTTTCCAACACCATGAATCAGTACCGTTGCTCTTCATCTTCCATATTGAGGTTCCTTTTAAGTATCTAGCTTTCTTTACTTTACTCATTAGCAAATTTGGTCTGGTTAGCATTCTCTAAAGCTGTTTAACCAACAATGCCAAATTAAACTCATATAGCTCTCTAAAACCCGGACTCCTTTCTGCCTTTACTTCTGTCATCCTTCTCCAGTTCAACCAATGTACTTTCTATTCATTTTTTTTGACCCCACCTTTGTCATCTTTGAACAAATTTTCTTACACAGGTTTTTTGGCAATAGGCAATAGGACATAACGTATGTGGGCAAGGCCATTATGACTGATTTAAGCAGCACTGCCTTCCCTCACTGGCTTAACAACTTCTTTTTCCAACCCTTTAGCTTTTCTATTGTTTTTTGCCTCACAAACTCAAAAGTCTATTTTTTGGATCTTCCAATAACTAGCGGTAGTCCTAGATACTTGCTTTGCTGGACCTGCCTTATCTTCTTTAGCTCCTTCATCACCCATTTTTTTTGTCTATCTTTCACATTTCTGCTGAAAAATAATGATGATTTCTTTGCATTGATCAGTTGTCCAGAAGCTCATTTGTACACCTTTAGAATTCTCCTTAGTTTCCTAGCCTCCTCAGCATTTTCTTTGCAGAAAATCAAAGAGTCATCTGCAAAAAATAAGTGAGTAAGGGTAGGAGCCCCATGTGTAATCTTCAATCCTATCAGTCTACCCTGAACAATTGCTTGCTTCAACAAAGATGAAAATCCCTCAGTACAAATAAAAAATAAATAGGGAGATAAATGATCTTCTTGTCTCAACCCTCTTGTTGGCCTAATGAATCCTTTTTCTCTGTATTAATGTTTATAGAATAGGTAATACTGGTGACACACTCCATAACCCACGAAATTCACCTAGGACAAAACCCCATTTTCAACATTACTTTGTCCAGAAACCTCCATTCTACTCTATCATAAGTTTTAGACATATCTAGTTTAATAGCCATGTAATCATCTCTTCCAATCCTTTTATTTTTTAAGAAGTGAATGCTTTCATGAGTTATCAACACATTATCTAAAATTTGTCTTTCAGGGACAAAGGCAGATTGGGAATGACTAATGCAAGAATTCAAGACACATTTGAATCTGTTTGCGAGTACTTCAAAGATGATTTTATAAAAGACATTACATAAAATGATAGGTCTAAATTCTGTAATAGTACTAGGGGAATCAGTTTTGGGAATAAGGCCAATCAAAGTCTCATTAATGGATTTAAGAAGGTAACCAGAATGAAAGAAACTGTTCACTGCATTAACAATATCAGTTTTGATGATTGACCAGAACTTTTGATAGAAAATTGGGGACATACCATTTGGTCCTGGAGATTTGTTTGGTTGCATCAAAAAAATTGCTTGACTAATCTCCTGTTCTGTGACTTTCCTGATCAACTCTCTGTTCATCTCAGCAGTGATAGTCTGTGGGATTCCTTGCAAAATCTCAATAAAATCATCCGGTTCTTCTATTGTAAAAATCTGTTGGAAATAATGAATTATCTCCTAGTATGTTTTCTCTTCATTCTTACACCAACCTCTATTCGTATTCTTCATCATATTAATCCTATTCATTTTCCTCCTTTCTATCACTCTTGCATGAAAGTAACTGGTATTTTTATCCCCCTTCTTCAACCATTTTACCCTGGCCTTTTAACTCCAATATGTTTCCTTTTTTTTATAAGCATCAACCAGTTTCCTCATAAGACTAGTTAACTTAATTCTAAAATCATTGCGTTTACTCTCCTTAATCTCTTTAATTTCCTTCTTTCCCTATTCTATCAATTTCTTAGAATTCTAGCAACTTTGCTTACTCCAACTGAGCAAATAAATTCTGACTTTTTTGATTTTGCATTGTACCTTAAACATCTTTGACCCCATCTGTTGTCCTCCCCAGGCTTTTTCTATTACCTCACCTACATCTCTTAACTGTAACCGCCTTCTATCAAACATAAATCTCTTTTTCCACCTTTTACCTACTGGTCTCGACCTTCGGGGGATGCTCTCAAACTCAATACGAATGGGTGCTCCAAGGGCAACCCTGGTGTTAGTGGAGGAGGAGGGATTCTTCGGGATGGAGGTGGCAGTTTGCTTTTGGCATTTTCTTGCTATTTTGGTCATGCTACGAGTCTTCAGGCCGAGGTTCGTGCGCTTCTATTTGGGGTTCAGCTGTGCGTTCAACGTGGCTTTGGCAGGCTAGATGTCGAACTAGATTCACTCGTTTTAATCCACATTCTCCTAGGCAAGGCGAGTTGTCCTTGGGGTGTTTATCACGAGATTCAGCAGTTGTTGGAATTGCGAGGTCATTTTTTACGAGTTAGCCATTGTCTCCACCAGGCAAACCAAGTTGCTGATGCTTTATCGAATGTCGGCTGTTCTCAGGGGGGAGAGGAGATCTACACCTCCTCGTTAGCGTTACCTCCGGAGACTAGAGGAGCCATGCGCCTAGATAGGGTAGGGGTTCCATCTGTTAGATGTATTGTTCATGACAGGGTAGATTGTAGAGGTTTCTCTTCATTTTGATTAATAAAGTCGGGTTTATTTAAAAAAAAATAGTTATTTAAAAAAAAAAGACAGAGGTCTAAAAAGAGGGACTCTGTTGAGATTGTTGGTGTTGTGTAGTAATCAGAAAAAAAAGGTCCTGCCAGATTGTTGATTGTGACAGTGGTGTTTGATCAAACATGAAGCCAGGGAGACTAAAAAATTCAAGCAGGAAAGAAAAATTTTGTAAAGGTGCTTTAAAAAAAAATAGTATCTAGCACTAGAATACAATGATCAGATGTTTCAGTTTCTATATGTATACATTTTGCCTTTACAAACTTTTCTATCCAACCTTGAGTTCCCAAAATCCTGTCAATCCTTTCTTTAACCTCTCTCTCACTACTCAAATTATTACTCCAAGTTCAAGGGACTCCATCAAATCCAATGTCCACCAATTCATTGCTATTTATAAAGGAATTAAGATCTTGGAAGCTTAACTCAACTCTTTGTTTACTTCCCCATTTTTCACCATTTGATCTGATATCATTTAGATCTCCCATAATAGCCTAGGACTCATCCCAAATATAGCTTCTTCTAGCTATAACCTTCCACTGGTCCCTCCTAATTCTAGTATCTGCACTAGCATAGGCACAGACACATTACCATTCAATATTTGCTTCACTGTCTTCTATAAGCAGCTCATTGGTAAATCTTGTAAATAACACTTTTTTCATTTGTAACTCTTATTTCCATAGTATAGTCATTCCTCCAACAAGCCCCATTGGATTAACAATGAAAACATTATCAAATTTAATCCACTGCTTTACACTGTTCAAAAAACTCTTTTTCTTCTTTGTTTCTGACAAAAAAGCCAAAGATGGACAGTAGAGTCTTATACCTCCTTCAATTGGGGAACTGTCAATAGGCTATCTACACCTTGACAGTTTCACACCATAACTCTTATTTAGAATTTGGATCCCCATTTAGGGTGGGCTCCATCCCCTAAAAAAACTCCATCCAATCCCTGTTTTCATTTCCAACTTTGAATTTCTTCCTGTTTTCCTTTCCTACATGTTCCTTCCCTCCCTCCCATTCCCTGATCTCCATATTCCTTTTCTCTTTCTCATTTCCACCATCCTCCCTATTAGCTTTTCCCAAAGGTTTACTCATGCTTATCTCTAGAACCAACATTTTCCACCTTTTATTAGTCTTTTGATTTCCTTTCCCCCTACCACCCCTGTTTCTCTAATTTCTTTTTGCCTTGCCCTGTCTCAAGTAATACATCATTTTCCTTCCCATCCAACATCTCCCTAACCTCTTTTTCCTCCTTACCCTTGCTTTTTTTGCCATCAATCCACATAAGGTCATTTAACTCCTTCACTGTTTCCTCAACAAGTCCAATATCCAGCTGCTCCATTTGCCCTTTCCTTTTGACTTTCTATATCCTCACCTTCTGTCTTACCTACTCTTTCAACTCCTTGCATTTTCTCTATGTCTCTATCCCATCCAACATCTCCCTAACCTTCTTTTCCTTCATATTCTTGCTCTTTTCTCCATCAATCCACATAAGGTCATTTAAGTCCTCCACTATTTCCTCAACAAGTCCAACATCCAGCTGCTCCATTTGCCCTCTTTCCCCCTATTGTTCTTTTGACATTTTATATCCTCACCTTATGTCTTACCTACTCCCTCAACCCCCTGTCTCTTCTCTATGTCTCCACCTTTAATTGCCCTAACACCCCCCCATTCTTCACCAACTCTCTTCTCATTCCTCCTTATCAAAGTATCATCCTGGTCATCTTCTTCTCAGCAATATGTCCTAAATCCTCACCCTTATGAAATGCTTCTGTATAGGTTAGCAGCAGCTTGTTGTCATGTCTATTATCATCACTCTTGTCCTAAACTTGAGACTCCTTTCTTCAGTACTCTTATTCTCACTCCTAGTCCTGTTTTTCTTATTAGAACTTCTAGAGTAGCTAGCTCTCAACCAGTTCCCGTACCAGGACTCCCTTTCCATATTAAGACCTTTTTTGACTGCAACTCCGCTCACTATGACCAATCATACAACAACAGAAACAGAAATCTGGACCATTTTCTTATTTAAATTCTATCCATCTCATCACACCATTACTCTTAACCATAACCCTCTCGGTAAAGGAACAGAAAGATCTATTTTAGCAAGAATTTTCAGATGTTTACCTTCTTTTTCTCCTCCCTGTGGAATGATAACTTCGTCCACCATTGTAAATATGCTTCCTATTTTTCTGCCTACTTCCTTCGTGACCCAATGCAACGGAACATTCCAAATTTGAACCCAAAAATTAGTGTTTTACTCAATGACTTTTCATCCTCTTCCAATCCAGCTTTCCACTTCAGTATAATTAATGGTTGACCATCATATATCCATGGCCTTTTATTCATCACTAGATCCATGTCATTCTCCTTCTCAAAGATGAATTGGAACAAATTACGTCCAATCTACACCACTCTCAGATTCCTGACCTGAGACCACATACTGCTCACAAAACTTTTAACTCTTCCGATATTAGCTTGCTTTTCCTCCCATACTTTACCAATCAGACTCAGTTTACACTCCATAACTCCTTGAGCTAATTCCTTCTCATCCAGACAAACTCCATCTCTTTTTTTCTTCTGATAATTTGAACCTTGTCAAAACTTCCTCTATATTGTCCATATCTCCTTCCCACAAATCTCATTCTGGGACTTCCAATAACCTCCAGTCCAACACAAATCCGGAACCAGTCCGATCCTTTTTGATGCCTCCTAACTAGTTCCCAACACCAGCTGATCCTATCACAAGCTACAAAAACAAAACGAAATCTAAATTAGAAATAGAGAACAACTCAGACTAAAGAAAATGCAAAAATGAAAAACGTACGATTGGATACGATTATTTCACTTCTTATTCAATAAGAAACGACGTGGAGAAAAAGTTATGGCTATTTCAACTAGAAAGTCTACTGCTAAATTAGAGAGAAGGGAAGAATTCTGCAAGTTTCCTTTGATAGAAGGGATAATTTCAGAAACCTCCCTTGAGTTTTCATGAAATATCACCTAGCTCCCCTAAACTTTTTAAAATCTCACTTAGCACCATTGAAGTGATAGTAGGGCCAATACTAATATCAAAGGTGATGAATTGTCAATAATACCCTCATATTTAAATTTTCTAAACTTGTTTTTCTTTCTCTAAATTTCCTACTTTTCTTTAACAATATCTATACAAACATACATGCATACATACATACATACATACATACATACATATATATATGTGTATGTATAATTGAATTGCAAATGTCAATGAAATATAGGATTTAATCAATGAAATATTCAATGCATTTGGAGAAGAATAGCTGTAGGTTTTTTTTATTTTTTCCCTTTTTTGGTGTTTCACAACTTTATTTATTTATTTATTCCTATTTATGTAGAGCGCAAGAGAAATAAAGTAATTGAAACTCCAAATAATTTTTCAAATTCTGACTTTTTCAATAATAAAATTTTCATATTTCACACCCATAAAAAAAGACTGTGTATTTTGAGTAAATTTTTTGTATGATATTGAAGTTGAATTTCATCTATTACTAAGTTTTTTTTGCTCAAATGTATGATTTTACATGCTAATTACCTTCAACGTTATGAAGGGTTCTATTTGTAGAAATGGTTTAAAAAATAGTATTTACTTTTACTATATCTTCCTACTGTAGAAGTGACTATTGGCTGTAATATAAAATCTTTCCAATTTTCATTTCCTCACTTTTAAGATGGTTCCAATTTAGTACTTTTTTTCCTTGGTTTGTAAAATGTTCATTTTTTTTATAGCGTAAGGGTATTAAAGGCACTAAAATAATCTCTCTCCTCAAACATGAATTTTTTAATATTACTTTTGGTTAGAAGGGCTTCCAATGTTACCAAAATGTCAATTCAAGGGGTGCTAAGTGAGATTTTGAAAACCTCAAGGGAGCTCGGTGATATTTCATAGAACTTCAGGGGAGTTTTATGAAATTATCCCTTGATAGAAAGTTGTAAAAATTGGCGCCTAAAAGCCTATTTTGGTTTTTGAAAGTTTCAAGGAGAAATAACACCCAAGAGGGGGACTTTCTCTCTCTAGGACAGAGAGAATTTTGCTCTCAAAGTGAGAGACATACCCGGCAGCATTATAAATTAACATGTAAATTTGAGGATCTCTAATTCTTTAAATTTCGAACTTGCTGGGTTTAAATAGCCTCATTGACTATTTACCGTACGTTCTTTGCAAGACATCGAATACCCATTTGAAACACTTTCCAAGGACTGTCCTGATTTTGGAATCATTTTATGGACGAAAGGGTTACAGGATTTGCAAGAGACTATTGACACCAAAGAAACTTCAATGTTTAATCATTACATGTCCAATTTTCCATTTTAAGCTTGACCACTATTAACATCTCCCCAGAAATTTCCTGAAACTGGAAAGCAGAGCTCGTTTCTGTTCGTTCAATTTTTCCATTGAGGTTGATAACGTTTCATTTACGTTGTACAGGACAATGGTGTGGGAGTGACAGCGGCAGTCAACCTGGAATCACGGGACACTTTAGAACTTGAATTGTGGAAACTTTTCCTCCAGGCAACGGGGGCAATGGAGTCATATTTGCCTTCCAGCAAAGAAGGCATCAATCCACCTGAGGTACGTTGCACTGCTATCAAAAGGCATCATTCGGTCATGGGATAAGGATCCATGGCACATATGCTAGGAGGAGTGGGGCAACTTTAGCCTCGAAAAATATAGCATTATATTCGGAAAGGTTAAAATGCACATTTTTTCTATCCAAAATCTACAATTACAATGCATTTATGACTTGTATTAATTGTATAAGGGTTATTCTAACGGGTGCTCTTACGGCATTCATTAACATATCTAGTATTTACCTAACTTACTAAATATATATATATATATGTATACTAACAATTATTATTCTCTTTTGCATTTATATACTTTCTCTATTTAATATTACTTACCCTCCCTTATATTTATTTACTTTTCCTAATTAATCTTATATTTTTAAAAATATAATATCTAGAATATATTTTAACGGGTGCTCACAAACCCGATTGTATAACATGCTAATTTAGAGCGGAAAGATGTGGATTTAACTTTGTCCTGAGATATTCTTTGAAAGTTGTTATATTAACTTAACGGGTTATTCCCCCTCCCAAAGGAACATGAGATAAACTATGATGGCTGAAGTTGTGATAAACGGAAAAATTATGCTTCATTGCTTTTACAAACTTCCTATGATTAAACAAGCACATTCGATAAAAAAAAAAGCTAAATCTTAATTGCAACAGAAAAGTAGAAGTGCTACAATTTTCTTCATTCAAGTCATCCAGTCACAATTTTCGACATTCAGTCATCTACATTCTTGACATTGGCCCAAAACAAATAGGGATTCAGCATCGGTCATTGGAAGCCTTTGTTCTCATCAACTCTTTTAAGGAAAATCTTACGCCAAGGGACTATGTTTTCAGAACCGGACCAGATATCGACTCGGTCAAGCTCAGGGGTCAGGGGTCAATGGGTTCAACCGGGTTCGATAGGGGTTGAACCGGATGACGTCATAAATAAAATTTATTTAAAAATTAAAATATTATATGTAAAATACTTAATAACATGTTAATATTAATAAAGGTATATTCATATATATTTGATGTTTCAAATATATTTAATAAGAAAATGCAAATAAATTAGAGCAAACAAGTAGCAATTTATATTATTTAATAAGCATTAACAAGTTTAGAATTAAAATTATGGATTTAATTGAAAAAAAACACCAAACTTTAAGACAACATTTATAAAGTATGAAATATTTGAGGTATGTTAATAATTTTTAACAACTTAAGGATCAAAACATCATATTAAAAATATTCTGACCTTTCAAAAAAAGAAAAAAAGAAAAGAAAAAGAGACTGGGTTCATTTTTCCAGTCAAATCCGGGTTTTGACCTGATTTGACCGAGTTTTTGATTTTTCGGGTTTTAGGATTAATTTGGACCGGCCAACTGGCCGGTTCTCAGTTCGACCGGTCGAATCGAGCGGTCCGGTCCGACTTTAAAAACAGAGCCAAGGGACCTTCCAAGAAAGTTTTAAATTATCTTTTACTTATGAGAAATTAGAGAAAAATGACTGTTAGTTATTATTAAATAAAAAAAGAAAGAAAGAAAACTATCCTCAGAAAAAGAATCCTGCAAAAATTGTCTAAATTTAGGGTCCGTTTGTTTCGGGTGAAAATGTTTTCAAGGAAAATATTTTCCTAATTTCCCGTGTTTGGTTGCACAAAAGTTACTGAAAACATTTTCCTATGTAAAATATTTTCACTCATCTTATGGAAAACAACTTCCCTTCCAAACTTACTGAAGTTGTTTTCCGAAATGCATGCATCCCGCCTGGTAGTATGTTCCAAACTTACTGAAAACATCTTGTAGTATGTTCTTTTTTTTTTTTTAGTGTAAACAGGAGGACTCGAACCCAAGACCTCTTCCTTACACTCCCTCCCCCGTACCACCCAACCCCCAACCCTCCCCCTAGTATATTCAAAATAAAAAAAAAACCTCATCCTGCTCATCCTATGCTAGTAATTAATTATGTATAATAGGGACATTCTTTTCTAGAGAAATTTTCAGCAGTGAGAGTGCAAGATATATGTCACAATAAGCATTGCATGTGATTGATATTTGACACTAAATGGCCAGCAATTTGTTTATTGCTTAAGGAGATATTTTTTATTCATATATACATTTCTCCAAGATTTTTTAAAGTTAAACAATGAGATAAATTTTCTTATTTTGCATGGGAAGAAGTATGTAGTTATAATGTGTAGAAAGTAAAGATAGAGATAAAAGTGAAAATATTTCAAAAGTTAAACAAACACCAGAAAAATGAAGTAAGAAAATATTTTCAATACGCTAACCAAACACCTGAAAATGATGAAAGGGAAATGATTTTCATGGAAAATTACTTCCACGGAAAATATTTTCCCAAGGAAAACATTTTACTTCCAACCAAACAGACCCTTAGGGAATCGCGATCTCGGCCCGGTCAGCCCAAACCAACCGCTACTGCCTTGTGGCTGCTTCGGCAAACTAGCCTCATGGTTTGAGAGAGACGCAACTAGGGCTGCATATATGTATATATTTAACTTTACTTCTATAAACTACAATCGTATAAATGTATGCACTTCTTGTTCCACAAGAGAGGCTTATCCAGACCAACCTGAAATCGAAAGTAGTTAATTTATACCTGCCAAATCTGAAAGCTTAGAACATCAAAACAAAATTAAACTGTGTGTAACGCGGGGGCAGAGTACAGAACATTAAAAGAGTTTAATTACAATTACGATGAGCAGGTCCCTTTTCTGCTCTTTTAATCAACTTTAGTAAATTTATTTCTGATGCAGTGGTATTCACGAAACAGAAAAAGGTCTCAGTGATCTAGTGCTAATGAATTCTTTTCATGCAGGACAAAACGCTTGCTTTTGAGCTTTTTATATTAATTAAATTTTGCATGAAATGGGAGGGGACGTAAGACGAAGACACCAATGCATGAAGTTTACAACTTGTTACATCCTCTTCGATTCTTAAAAATATTATAACTGTGAGAATCGAACTAGATTAGGAAAACTTTGAAAAAGGGAAAAAGTTACTCATCAACAAATCGAAAATCGTATAATTCCTCCATTACAATGAATTGAATGTTCTGTACGTAGAGGTGAGATGAGTTAGATAGTATGGAAGGATGAAATATAAGTAAGAGGTTTCGAGTTCAAAATTTTCCTACTTACACTTAAAAGGAAAAAATGTACAACACGTACCAACACTTGAGTGATTCAAACATGTAAAATATTATTATTTGAAAATAAAAATATATCTGACTGAAATAAAAAAGCAAAAGAAATTTAATAGATTATTCCGCTTGGCGATTAAGATAAGTGCCTTGCAAATCATGGTGTTGTTATAGTTAGGGTTGCAAACGAGCCGAGTCGAGTCGAGTTTTGAGCTAATCGAGCCGAGTCTCGACGAGCCAACAATTTTCAAGCTCGAGCTCGACTCGAATCAAGTTGAGCCGAGCTCGAAAAAATTAAAAAAATAATTATTTTATTTTTTAAAAAATAAATAAAATAATATTTTTTTCTTAATAAATAATAAAATATTAAGGATATATACGTAATTTTACTATGAAAATAAAAATATATATATATATATAATATACGTAATTTTATTATTAAATAAAAAAAAATATATATATATATATATACTCAAGTTCGCGAGCCGGCTCGCGAGCTAACGAGTTTAATATTCTGAACTCGAGTTCGAGCTCGAGTTTAACTCGAGCCGGCTCGAGCCTGACTCGAGCCGCTCGATTCGTTTGCAGCCCTAGTTATAGTCATAGTAGTATTATTTGACAGAATGTCTGAAAGCTATGACATCTTGGATACGATAATATTGGCTACTATGATCGCCAACCTTGACGGATTCGCTCATCATTATTTTTGTAGTAAAACTTATTTTGAGAGTTTTACTCTACACCTTTTCTGTTCATAGTTCATACACTCCCCGGGTTCGGACAATTAGCTGCACATATATAGCTAGAGATCATTAGGACAAGAAAAAACGCAAATGGACATGTGAAATATGTCTTGCGGATACTTAGTTAATTTGTTCATGTCAAATAAGGCTGGCTATAACATGATTGATTTTTTTTTTTTTTGTGAAAAATAACATAATTGACTATACTCGCAGAAATAGTTACACAGTTGAAGCCTTCCCCATAACCACACCTAGACCTATAGGAAAAGATCATCTGGAATTCAGTTAACTTGATCATGGACGATTCACACTAGTTACCACACCATCACACATCGATTGTACTTCCAATTCAGTGCGAAAAGGAACAAACTAACGTCTCAGAATTCAGAAAGCGAAGGAAGGGGAAACAATATTTGTGTTTAGCTTTTAAGAACAGCAACCAAAATGAATTTTAAGCATGTATAGTAACAACTAAGCATTTAAAGCTCCTCATGTTTTAACGGGTATTCATCAATTTCACCTTTGCACTACCCTTTTCTCTTTTTCATTCCAACCAAAAAAAAAAAAAGGAAAAGATACTTGAACCAAGACATAATTATTCTCAATTTTTCTTAAATTCAATTAAGATGGATAATAATTGTATCTGCAGGCAGGACGGCAGGAAAGCGTTTACATTTTCTTCTGAAAATGAAGTAGTTGACATGCATCTTGTCGAACCAAAAAGACAAAGAAAAGAAAAAGCCCTTGCAAGCTCACTTTTCACCTAGACCAGATCACATCATTTCAATTTTACTTGTGCAATCTTTCTTAATCACGATAATTTGTTTGCGCAAATTTGACTCCTTGAATGTTTTTTCGTTTTCTCTCTTTCTTTCTTGCAAACCAGCAAATGCTGCTTGAATCAGTCATAATCGATCTGTTTAGATCATCAACATTATAGAGGCAACATACCATCAATTAAACGAGTACAATTTTCTACTAACAAGAAAAACGATGCTAGCAAACAATTGCGAATTGCCAATTCCGTAGAAAGCTTGTCTTTTGACTATGTCGCTGGTTTTTAATATGCTGGATTGCTGATTTCAAAGTCTGAAACAACCCCTCCTCCCGCCCGGAAAAAATTTAAAAAAAAAAGAAGAAGAAAAAAGCTGCATGCAGTAGTAAAAGTTCCCCTTTGGCAGGAGGAAATTTGTATTTGCAACTGCCCAAAGTCGAAGATAATGAACTACCGGAACATGCACGTAAGAGTTAATTGTTGCCTTGCAGGTCAAGTCTGCTTCTGACGGCTTGAATTCAAATAAAGCCGTCTTTCAATTCACCATCTTCGATTTTATTTCAGTAAAACAGGCACTGCTATATCTAGAGACAAAACTTACATTAACTTTCTGAACCAGAAGATGCACATTTTGTTCACATTGGTTGATTCCAGCTGCAAAGTAAAATTTATGGCTTGTGATCGTCGGAATTTAGTATCAATCTACTTGCGTTATATGAATAAGATTTAGATGAAAAAGATACCGTCCATTTCAATTGGCTGGCATAGAAATATCATGAGCACATGCTTCCTTCAAGCATTACAGTTCTAAAGTACGAAAGCACTATTTTTGCTAATTAGTATGGTAACTTGAGGGCTAAAACTGTTTTATAAACTTGAGCAACCCAAATATGATTGTGTCCCAACCTTGGGAAAGGATCTGGTTAGGTACGATTATTGTACTTTTTACATTATTTGATATATAATTATATTACATTATTGTATTCAGAGTAAAAGTGACGTACATGAATAAAATATTTGATATATATTAAATACAACATTATCGTGTATTTATACACTAAAAATTTAAACATATGCAATGACCGGATGAAAAGGTACAAAACATAATTATATTGAGTACTTTTCCGTGAACTTAATTTAGGAATTAGTGCACCAGTCATTTGTTGCTCTAGAGTCTCCATAACTCGATTAATTAATTTAAGTTCTTGAAAAGCCTTCTTTTGTTTGTTTGTTTTAATTCAACAACAATAGTAAGAGGTAATAGGTGACTGTAAATAAGACTTTAGACAAATTTTTCAGACGATTAAAAGAAAAAACATATACAGTAGCAGTACCTGACAAAATGTAGAGGGAGAAAAAACATTTTTTTCCCTTTCTGGGTAGGTTTAAAAGGAAAAAAAAAAAACCAGTTTAGTATCCGGGAACCGGTTATTAGTAGAATAGTACACGGAAAGAAGGAACAACAAATTATTGAGTTTTCAGATTCAGAAGTGGAAATGCCAAAGCAAATGCAGACCAGAATCAATTATACGACCTTCTAGTAGTCTTTTTGACTATTTTCCTTGGGATTATATGCCATCAACAAAAATATGAGTTGCTTTTGCACGCAGACACCACCACTACTCTAATAGTCCAGTGATTTGCGTTTGTCAAATACATCATTGGCTGCTGAAAACTCACTGCAAAATGATGCTGGTATTAATCGTTAGTACATTTTCTTCTCTAGGAAAAAATAGTCAGCCCAAAAATTTTGTCAAAACAACACTGCGATACTTCCATCATCAACTAATAATATTCATGCGTTGAGACTTCAACCTATATTAATTGGTCATTGAAAGTTACACTTTATAAAATTGCACCTAATAGAGCAAATAACACAACCAGAAGATGGCGAAGAACTATTGTCAAAATTTTAGCTTTGACTTTCAAAACATTGGGATTTTTTTTTTAATCTAAGGGTAGTTTCCAAACCCTGCAAGAGAAAAAAGGGCGGTTTTGAAGGCCGAATTAGAGATCTCATGCATATAACTAATTTTTCTATCAGCTAAATTAGGTTTTAGGGATGAAGCGGCGTCTTTATCTCCAGTTTTCTGTAGACTATGATACGCACTTGTAGAAAAAAAAAATTCGAATAATTTGATGGGTAGAATGTAGATGATGAATATATATAAAGTAATTCATCTTGCTTCTAAATTCTCTAACTGTAATAAAAATAGCAGAATTGCAGGAGTACTATCGTATGGGAACGTTTCTACTTGCCTCGGGACCTCACCGAAGATGGAGAGTATGTCAATGGTTGAAGTTGCAGTCTTTCTACATCGCAATATGCATCAGCAAAAGTAAATATTGAGAACTCAGAAAAATAATCAATGAAAATGGAAATTGGTTTGGCAGTCTGGATCGTCATTACATTCACACTGTAAAATTAATGCTGCCCACCTGTAAAACATCAGGAATGGAGCTTAGCCTGATTAAACTTTCTTCAAGGTTTTTGATAAAGAAATTACGTAAAGACTTGAAAGACAGATTCTAGTTTCCCAAGTGAGTTTTTCTACTTTTTAATTTGATACTTACAACTCTATTGAAATATTTATCTACCCATTTTTACAAGCTTCGTTTGGACAGATTAAACATCCTAAAATGCAAGTAAAAACCGCTGGCTCTATGTTGATGCTAGAACTGAATTAAATGTACTAACTAGTTTGATTTGCTTGAATTTCATGCTTCAATTATTTACATACTAATGTGGAAATCCTTTGATTGCAGCATCAATACTCAATTAATCAAGCCAACATTTTATTTTAAAGATTCTCATTTTTCTGGTTAGAAGGGTGTTGTAATTCTTATATCCATGCTTACTGACAAGTTTTTTCTCTGTTTCAACGAAAGTTGTAAAACATCAGGCAAGAGCAAAAAAATAATAATAATAACATATAGTAGATTAAGTTGGTATTTTAACTAATAATATAAAATTAAGCATGAATTAAGCGTGAATTATAACTATGACCTTTATCTTTGGGGTGCAAGAATTCATCCTAAAGTGAAATCATCAATTTCTTGAAACTTAACAAACGCTCTTATATATCATTTTGTGAACTATGAGAAATTGTCTCATATTCATGACACTAATTTAGTGAGTGATAGTATTTTACTGATTGTGTCATTCAGATATTGGGACGAGAGCTAGCTAACAAAATTTGGGGAAAAAAAACTCTAGTACGTGTATATATGTTCAGTTCTGTTTCATCTTACTTATAAGCTTTTTTACATTAAAAAGAAAAAAGAAAGAAAGAATATACTGGAATTTATATGTTTTGAGTTGTTAAAGGTTTCATTAATTCATTATTATTGGTCTATGAAAGAGTAAAACCAGAAATAATTTAACAAGAAAAATAATTCTTGAATCAAGTAGTTCTACATAATTTTTTCGTGCCTTTGAAACTCAAACACTATGGCTCCGTTTAGCAAGTGAGTTTTTTGGGTATTTGTCTAAAACTTTACTGTAGAAGTTTTTTAAAAAAAAATTTGAAGTGTGTTTTTTTTTAAAAATATTTTAAAGTGTATAGTTTAAAAACTTTGATAAGTTTTTTGAGGTTACTGTAGTTAAAGTTTTTAAAAAACTTGTAGCAGGCAAACTTAACAAAAAACTTGTATGCGAAACAAGGCCTATGTTCCATACGTTTGACACACCTAATGTGAGACCCCAATTCTTGTCCCGCAACAGAAGTGGGCTAGGAAAAGGAATGAAACATATGCTTGAGTCTATTTGGTTAAGAATTAGTTGGATTAATTATCTTGAACTCATAGTGTCGCTCAAAAATTATTGGAGTTACTCATCAGTAGATGAGCGTCACAAATGGTATCAAAACAAACTCTAGAATCCACGTACGACTAAATAGATAGATTGAATTCATTGGATTTCGTAACGACGCAAAGATCTTAAAAGGGGGTGAGTGTACGTAATACCTCAATTCTTGTCCTACAATGAAAGTGGGCAGAAGGAAAAAGAATGAAATATTTGCTTGGCCAATTAAGTTATTAATAAATTAACTATTGGAACTCGTGATTTCGTTCAAAATAAAAAAAAAAATATTAGGGCAGTCGAGTGAAAAAACTGATTGGATTCCATTGGCTACTCATGCAAATTGCCATGTGAATAAGCTTGACAACTGCGTTGAATGCAAATTGCCACAATACAAGGCACTATGCAGTCAGCTATCTTTGCATTTCTTTTTGGCTTAATAATTTTTTTTTACCCCTTTTATGGATAGGATTTTGGCTTATCTAATGGTCGGTCAACTAGGGTGTTTTCTGCAACCACAAACGCAAGATATAAAACTGAATGGCCATAATATATTAATACATTTGCTTTGAAAACAAAAACGTAAATAGAAAATTAAAAACTATGTTTATGTTACTATATTTTGTAATCAAAGGATGATTTGTCTAAAGGAAAAGGAAGATTGAAAGATTGACTTTGTCGGGTCGATTTCCGCCTCTTTCGTTGTCCTCAAAAACATTTTGCTTTTGGCTGATTTTCTTATAGCTAAAGATCCAGCCCATCAAAGCCAGAACTTCCAATTCCAGAAATATATTATTGTATATCTCCAGGAAATTCAATTCAGGTGGCAATAAGATAAAAAGATGATAGATGATATATAATAGTGTGGGCCAAATTATCCACAAACTAGATGAATTCTCTTCCACAGAAATTAGGTGAAACCCTTCTAGTAAATATTTTCTCCTTTGGCTTTTCGTTCTTTGTCCTCTTGCATCTTGTTTTATCTCCCTAAACTGCCTCACGGTAGTTGACACTTCTAACCGACCGGGTCAACCACATTTTGGGCATTTTACGTTTGAATTAATCTTCTACACACTGATATTATATACATTTTTACCGTTGAATGCATGACACATAATTCGAATTTAAATTTAAAATTTAAAATTTATATATGTATCACATATCCAATGGTGATAGTGTATATACTGTTAGTGTATATAAGACTTACTCTCTAGATTTTACGTTGCAAATCCATAATTCAAACTCAAGAATTTAAGAAAAGAAACTTGCATGCGAATCCTAGCTATAATTATTTGGATTTGGTTCTTAATTCATTTTACGAGTCAAATTCTTAGACAAATATGTCCATATATGCGCATGTATACATCAATAGTACAGACATGATCATTAGTTTACTCAATTGTGTACAAGATTAAAGCAGAATCTAATCGCATTTCTTTCTTTCTTTCTTTTTTTGTTGGCACATGCAATAATAAATTGATCTAGAGGCCAACCAATAAATTTCCTGCATCAATGATTACTCATATAAAAAATCCATAATTAGGACAATTGCTCTTTTCTTATTCCCACCTACTCCGGTTCTAAAAAGCAAATCTACTACAGTACAACTACATGATTTTGACTAAATCAATCACTAGCCACTTAATTGGTGATCTGATGAATCCAACGGCCAAAAATGATCAAATAACCAGAATATTAAGGAAGTCAGTCATAGAGAGTTGACTTGGGGGATTGACTTAACCTTTTTAAGAGTTTTACGTTAACAAGGAGCCTCAAATTCTAATTTTCTCTTCTTTTTTTTTCAGTGATCTAGTCAAAGAAATATGTGTAGTTTATTAGTTGTGCCTTCTTTATAGTTTCACCCCCCCCCAAAATAAAATAAAATAAAATAAAAGCTCACTAGTAGCTTGATATGTTGATTAAGTCAAGAATCTCTTTCTTGTGTTTCTCTCACGTTCTTGCTAATATGGCGACTTCATTCCTTTTTTTACTTTTCTCCGATTCTTTTTATCTAATTCCGTTTTGTTTTGGCTTTCTTTGAAGTTTAAAGTTTAAACCCATCCCATTCCCCGGTCATCAGTCTTCTTTTATAGCTACGCGTCTATAAGTCAAAGTCATCATGTACTGCTCTCTTCTACGTTTCCCTCCTCAGCTTAATTGGAAAAAGTGGACCATAACCCGGCTATATATGCATATGAGTCTCCACCACCATTTGATTCCTACCAAGTTGTGATTCCCACATAATTACTCTCTCTCTCTCTCTTGTCCAACATCAGCATCAGCATCAGCACCCCTTTTAGCCGTCTAAGGAGTTATCAACATCCAATATTGATACTCAGCTCCCCAGAATTCATTCATCTTTCTTTTACTTTCATCAGTAGATTCAGTACTAGAGCAAATCTTTGAAAAGGGTTGTTAAATTTACTAAAGTTTGATAGAATTGTAAGACGAAAGACGATAAAATATGGCTGGAGGAGATGGAGGAAGATCCTTGGAGCAAACGCCGACGTGGGCTGTCGCCGTCGTGTGTTTTGTTTTGGTTGCGATTTCAATTTTGATTGAGCATATTCTCCATCTAATTGGCAAGGTAAGCCATAAAAATCAGTCGGAAAAAAAATGGTAATAAATACTTAATTCTGTTGCAGCTTTCCGAGGCTAAATTTTACTCATAACTTCTGGGGGACCAATGTTTTACAGTGGTTAAAGTCAAAGCATAAAAGATCCCTTTATGAAGCTCTGGAAAAGATCAAATCAGGTAAGAAAAATCGCAAGGGTTTTACCTCGTTTATTGTTCCTATTTTAAGGGTTCTTTTATCTAACTTTGTTTATCATGTTTTTTTTTTTAAATGTTTACTCCTCAGAGCTTATGTTGTTGGGATTCATTTCCTTGCTCCTTACGGTAGGACAAGGTCCAATAACCAAAATATGTATATCCAAAGAAGCTGGAGCTACATGGCATCCGTGCAATAAGAGGCAAGAAGCAAATTTGGACAAGTATTCTGGTAAAAGTCATGGAGAAGACGGACGGAGACGACTTCTATCAGATGACGGGGCTCGGCGTATTCTGGCTTCGGGAGGGGCCGATAAATGTGAAGCCAAGGTACACGACTAGGTCTTCTAGGCTTCTTTCTTCCCGCTTCGATTTCTCCGACAAGTTTCGAATTGTGATGGTACCATCTGATGATAGGTACCTGGAAAAATGTGAAATATAACGTGTAGAAGAAATATAATGAAGTGTCAAAGTGACGGAAATGATCATTCGTAATGAAACTTATAAAAATATCGATATTATCTTTGTTTAAAAATTAAAATAGCTGAAATGATCAAAATATATAAATATAATATGCATGACACTCTATTCTCGTATGATTTTATATTTTATCATATAACCTCTTTATAATTTAGTGTTTTACCATATAATCCCTCTCTGATTTTCAATATATATATATACATAACTCCTCTATGGTTAATAAATAATTTTCAACTTTATATAGGAGTATTTTTGATATTTTAGTTAATTTCATTATGGATTGCAAATTTCATCACTTTTAACACTTTAATCCAAACCATGAGCGGGTTATGTATAGCTTTTGAAACCATAGAGAGGTTATATAAAAAAATACTACTAAATCACAGGAAATAAAGTATAATTTGCCCTATAATTAATCCATGATTTGGACTTATTGAAATTGTGCATGGAATGAGGAAAATGGTTGACTGGCGTATTGGACAATATGGTTATTTTGCAGGGGAAAGTATCGTTTGTGTCAACAGATGGTATACATCAGCTGCATATTTTCATCTTCGTCTTGGCCGTTTTTCATGTCCTCTACTGTATCTTGACCTATGCCTTGGGGAGAGCCAAGGTAGCCTATCTTGTTTTTCGTCAACCTTTTCTTTTCTTTTCTTTCCATAAAATCATATAATCATGGTTTCTTGATGGTTAAATACTTCTGTGATGGTATCATCAGATGAGCAGCTGGAAGGCATGGGAGAAGGAAACAAAGACTGCTGAATACCAGTTCTCACACGGTATGACTACTATGTTGTACTAACTCTTTTATCTTCCTAGCACAAGCAATCAACCAAAATAATAATAAAAATAATAACAGTAGTGTACCAACCAAAAATTCCAACATCTTAAATGCATGTAACCTAATGCTATTCAGCAGTGAGACTCGTACCTGCATGAGCATATACAACACGCTTTGCCTTTGTCGTGGGATAAATAATACATTTGTCGTTCCATATCTCAATTGTAACGTTGTTTGTGCGCATGCAGATCCTGAGAGATTCAGATTTGCCAGAGAAACCTCTTTTGGAAGAAGGCACTTGAGCTTCTGGAGCAGGACCCCCTTTCTACTTTGGATTGTAAGTCTCAGACTGATTACTTCCTAGATTGGCTGCAAAATCTCACGATTAAGATTTTGTCTGTGGCAATGCACGTGCACTTTCATACATACATACATATATACATACGTGTATATATATATATATATATACATAGGTACATATATATATGGCCATAGAAGGATGATAACAGACGACGAATGTTTTTAAAAGTTGCTCATTCTCCAGATTTCGGTGATTATTTTACATTTTTCTTCGTCAGAAAGTTTGAAATGTTTACGAGCCTAAGAAAGAAAAACACGCATAAATGCCTAGAAGAACCTCAAGGGATAGGTTAATAGTTAATGCTTCAACAGAAAATTAGAAAATCAATTATCTCCTTCTTGTTTCTTTTCTGAAATCACTGTTTCATCTCAAAAAGAGAGTTAAAAAAAAAAAAAAAAAAAGGATTGTACCGTCCCGAGGATAACTAAAGATGGTTTCTACTTTTTCATATATGCCCAGTAATTTTCTTGAATTAGTAGATATATCCCTGAGGAATATCACCTTGCAGCCTACGGCCCCACACCTATAAGATGTTAAATTAGTTGGCGGGTCAGAAGTTCTACTGTGTTTGACCTTTTCTTCCTTTTCCATTCTTTTTCTTCCGTTTTTTTATTGGGACAAATTAATTGACTACGAGAACACCGATTCGTCCTGTCCCATTCCCTTCGTTAATGATATCAATCTCTATGGCATTGAAAAATTTTCACTCAAATACTCATTTTGAGTGGCAAATATAGACATTTGACCTTTGTTTTGGGTATGGTTTCAGGTCTGCTTCTTCAGGCAATTTGTCAGGTCGGTGCCCAAAGTTGATTACTTGACCCTAAGGCATGGATTTATCATGGTAACTTCACTTGTACCATTTTATTTCACTTCTTTTTTTTTCACCTGTATAAAACTTTAAAAAAAAAAAAAGAAAGATGCAAGCCAAGCCACTCAATCAATCTGCAAGCGATCGCTTAAAGTCAACTTCTGACTTTCTTCAGAGCAAGAAATGATGATCCAGCATTCATTTAATTTAGAGCATAAAAAAAAAAATCTTCTTCCTTTTGTTTTTTTAATTCTAGTAAGAGGTTTAATGGTTAAGTATGACCCATATATTTATGTTAAATTTCAGGCACATTTGGCGCCTCAAAGCCACGCAAATTTTGACTTCCAGAAGTACATCAATAGATCACTGGAAGAGGATTTCAAAGCGGTTGTTGGTATCAGGTTGGTAATACGGATTTTTTATCTTTTATCTCCCTAATATATTTTGTTTTCAGAAGTTATTCAATTTTCTTGGATTCACAATGTCTATTGAGGATAGACCACAGAATTAGATGTACATTTGCCTAACTTATTCATTTTTATCCTTTCAACTATTTTCAGCCCTCCGATCTGGTTATCCGGGGTGATCTTCCTCCTCTTCAATACTCATGGTGAGTGAATGTATAGTATAAATTTGGCAAATTGCTAAATCATTCTTCAATCATCTCCTTGTTGGCACTTACAGCTATCAAATAACGATGAGGCTTCTGCCTCTATGTCAACAATAATCTTAATTGTATCCGCATCTTCTATTTCCATCCATTTGACTAATTTCTTTTTTTTTTTTCATGTCCGATTAATTGGATAGGCTGGTATTCATATCTGTGGCTGCCATTTGTCCCACTGGTGGTGAGTAGTTTTCCTTAAATAATTGATGATCCTTTTCATATTGATATATCATATTATAACTATCATGTATTTTAAGTCTCTTTTTGTGTGTGTGCGCACGCGCGTATTTTTTTAGTGAATCGTTTTGAATTCAGAATCTCCTACTTACAATTCCCCTTTTCTTACCTTACCATAGAATCCAACCCGCGTCCAAGTTAAATGGTTAATAAGCGGGTGAGGCGAAATGTTGAATTAACAAGTAACAAAGTCTCTATGGGATTTATAACTACAGATAATCTTGTTGGTTGGGACCAAGCTACAAGTGATTATAACCAAAATGGGCCTAAGCATTCAAGAAAGAGGTGAAGTTGTGAAAGGCGTGCCAGTGGTTCAGCTTGGAGACGACCTCTTCTGGTTCAATCGTCCACGACTCATTCTTTACCTCATCAACTTCGTCCTCTTCCAGGTATCTAATTTACTTATCTATTTTTGCCAAGAAGATAGAAACATGGATAAATCTGCCTTACTTTTACACTCACTCACGCGTGAAAATCTTTTTGTTGTCTATCTATGGATGCAGAATGCATTTCAATTGGCCTTCTTTGCCTGGACTTGGGTACGCAATGAGTCGCCTTTTATCATTTCCAATAACCTATCCATATAACGTATAAATAAATTTGAAAAAAAAAGAACCTGCATTTACAAAGTCTGATCATTCAATCAATTTTTCTGCAGTATGAATTTGGGTTGAGATCTTGTTTCCACGAGCACTTGGAGGATATTATAATCAGAATATCGATGGGGTAAGCAGCATCGTATTGTCTACCATCCCATGATCTTTGACACAATATTATGTTAACTATGGCTGACCTATTGGATGACGTGCTTTCAACAGGGTTCTCATACAGATTCTTTGCAGCTATGTCACCCTTCCTCTATATGCCCTTGTAACGCAGGTAAGCAAGCAGTTTTCAAAGAGTTTGTCCAAAATCTACTTCTTTTCAAACTCATCTCACAAATATTTAATAAGAATTGAAGATTCCACCACATATAGCATTGAATCCGATAATATTGAATAGTAAATTGTGAGCACTCGCTATCAGAGGATATGGATTTCTTTTCTTTTTAAAGTACCAAATTTTGCACTATTGGTGCTCATTCTCTGACTTTTAGTATAGTGCACGGTGCCCACAAATATCTTTCCTTGCTTAAGAATTTGCCAGAATTGAATGTTGATTAAGACCATAACCATCAAAGCATTTAATACGTTCAACTTTTTTTTTTCTTCATGAGATTGAAAGTTCAAGTTGACTGATTTTTGCGTGGTGTGGACAGATGGGTTCCACAATGAAACCAACAATATTCAACGAAAGAGTGGCCACAGCCTTGAAAAACTGGCATCACACAGCAAAGAAACACATCAAAGAAAGCAAGCATTCAGGGCTTGCATCCCCAATCTCAAGCAGAGCAGCCACACCATCCCACCACCTATCCCCTGTCCATCTCCTCCGCCGCTACAAGAGCGAACTCGACAGCCTCCAAACATCTCCAAGAAAATCAAACTTCGACATTGAACAATCGGAGCCCGAGTCACCTTCTCCCAGCCAATTCCACCAGGGAAGTATTGATCATGTTTCTTCTTCCCAACACCAGCACAATATTGAACTTGGATTCTTGGACCACGACGGTACTGATGTTCAAGCGCCTAACTTGTCATCACAAGTGGCTCCTCTGCCTGAACACGAAATCAATACTCGTCATTCAAATAGTGGAAAATCAAGCGAATTTTCATTTATTCAAAGGAATGCTAGTAAATAGATTGATTGATACACGAGGGCAGTGAGGTCCAGAGGCTTCTTTTCATTTGTATATAAATTGGAGGAAGCCGGGTTCTTGGCAAATTGCAAGTCGCTGTCGAGGATAAACGCTGGCAATAGCAAAAGATCAGCGAAACGGACATAACGATTGACGCCACGCCGGCCCATAACATACGTCTATCAGCAATTGAGAGGATTTTGAGATTTGTTTTTACTATCATTTGTTTATCTGCTTTGTAAAGCAAAAATTTTCGTTGCAGATTTAAGGCAACTTGTTTTGTATACATAATAATAATACAATGAGAAACTGAAGAAATCCCGAATCCAACTTTCGATCTGAAAAATCAAAGTCTTATTATTGGCAGTGCGAAATGCAAGTTCTTGGAGTAGACTATTGTTAACGTACGCAGTATCTCTAGAAAGAACGTTGAACTGAATTTTGATTGGAAGCATTACGCTGAATTTTCAGTATTTGCCAGCTTTTGATTTCTCCAAGTCGTTGCGATATATAATGATTATATGCACAATCAGCCTGATGGAGATGTCACAATTTGTAATATGGGAAGCACTAGGATCATTTGTACATAGACGACTGATTGATGTATGACATTCAGTCTCTGCTCTCAACTTCTAAGCAATGGACGAATGATGCTGGCCTTACTCAACCTTACTTTAGTCGGAAACCTTTATGGTAGGAAGCCTTTGACCATTCCTACCGTAAGCAGTCCCTCAGAGCATGATACGTGTATTTGTAAAATGAGAAATTCATGGACCGTTATGTTGCAGTGGTAACACCTGTGGAGATAAACCAAACAAGACGTATACGGATGCAACCTTTTTTCCCTTCCAATTCCTCCGTTCACTGTGCATTGTTTCCCTACTGCTTTATTACATTTAAAAAATTGTGAAACTATAATTTTCTAATAAAATTAATAATAACATACCAACAATATATACCCATGACATAAATATATTAAACAATTATAAAAATATTTAGGATTATTTAGAAGTTGCTCCCAAACACCGTGCAACAAAATTTTTCATTCAAACTAACGATAGTGCGAAAAAAAAGACTAATTAACGAAAATACGATCTCGAAAAATTTTTAATTCACAGTCACAATATATGAATTCGTGATAAATACAAAAAAGTATGGTACTTTGATTATATAATGAAAGAAAGCCATAAAGATCAGACCCTTTACGGGAAAAGTTTCATTAATAAAAATACCAGCTCTTTACGACTTTCTTATCAGTCCTCCAACGTATGAGCAAAGTGCCAATAATTAAATTAGTAATTTTTTCGATTTATACATAATTAAATTTTTTTTTTTTGCATTTTCACAAAAAACAAATGAAATTTTTTTATCAGAAAGCACAAAAGTATTGGTCTAAAAGGGAAAGGAATAGCAGATATATACAGTACTTGTATTTCACATTCAAAATGCTACAGTGCTGTTTTTTAAAAACACCCCCTGTTGACCTTGGTCCCTAACTTTTGATGATTACAAAACAAATGGATGTTGCTAACATCTCCTCAAAGGCTTTTTCAGTAATGAAACAAATCAGGTTCAAAGATTAAGCACATTTGAAAAAGACAGAGTATGCTGAACCTGTCGGACGCTCAAGAAGACAGTATCGGACGTCCGATAATCATTGCACAACTTCGGACGCATGCTTCGGACGTCCGATAGGATCCTTTGAAGTCGATAAAACTATCGGACGCTGAATATGTCTTTACCGGACGTCCGATAGAAACAAGATAATTTCTCAAATCTCTTTGTTTGCTGTCGGACGCACAAAAAGCTTGTACCGGACGTCCGAAAGAATTGAAAAAAATCTCTTAAACTCACTGCCTGCTTCGGACGCATAAAACAGGCTATCGGACGTCCAACACTCCAACGGCAAGTTGACTCTTCAGTTACTTTCTATCCGTTGGAAGCACTAATGAGGAACTTTCTTGGTCCTATATAAATAGTGGTTGGTCAGATATTTCAAACAACTTTTGCACACTGAAAATACAAAAGATCTAGAGTGATTTTAGTGAGAAAATACTCTTCAAAGAAGATTTGTAGTCTTAGTGGTGTGAGATTCATTGTAAGTTTTTCATTTGTAAGTGAATACTTCATGAGTGTAGCTCTATAAGGGTTGTCCTGAGGGATAGTAAAACGTCCTGGCTTGACCGAGTGGAGTTCGGGGCAAGGAGGAGGTGAACCTTCCTTTGTACGCAAGAGTGATTGTATTTCATCAACTTGAAGTAGCTTGTTTGAATTAATCTACAAGTTCAAGAGGAGTTGGGTAGTTAATTGGTTTGCAATTCTTTCCTTTTTATTTACTTATTGTTACATTTGTGATCTGTACATTGTTTATCTCTTCTACTCACAAGCACTTGTACTTTCTCATCAATTGCTCCATTGTGTGGTCGCCTAGAAAAAATGTTGTCTTCGATCCTTACAATTGGTATCAGAGCTTGGTCTCCTAGAGATTAAGCTCAATCGGTTTTGAAGTAAAAATGACAACCAATAATGCCATATTTTTTGAAGGACATTCTGTCATTAGACCACCTATGTTTAATGGGTCAAATTATGTGAGTTGGAAAGAAATAATGATTATCTTTTTGCAATCAATTGATATTGAATTGTGGTTATTATTAGTGAAGGTCCATATGATGCCTCTCTTATAGATGAAAATACTCAGAGATCTAGACAAAAAATAAGAAGTGAACTGACTGTTGCGGATAGAGCTCATCTCACCTTAAATGCAAAAGCCATGAATGTGTTATATTGTACTTTAGACTCAAATGAATCTATTAGAGTCAAGGGTTGCATGTCAGCTAAAGATATTTGGGACAAATTGAAAGAATTTCATGAAGGTAGTGAGAATGTTAGAGAGCAAAAGAAATCTATCTTAGTTACTAAATATGTATTGTAGATTCAATGATCTTATTAAAGATTTAGAGGTTCTAGAAAAGGAATATACCTTAGGAGAGAAAAACAGAAAAATCTTGAATGCTCTGTTTAATGATTGGGAAAATAAAGTGACTGCTATTGAAGAGACAAGAGATCTGAATTTCTTGTCCATTGAATCTCTTATTAATTCTCTAACCTCTTATGAGCTGAAACTTAAGTCCAAAGTGTAAGAGGAAGAGAATGTGAAAGTAAGAAGGAGCATTGCTCTAATGGCATCTCAAGATGAAGATGATTCTACCTCCCTAGATGAAGAAGATGCGGAAGCTGATGATAGTGATCTAGCTCTCATCACTAGAAGTTTCAAGAGGATTATCAACAAAAGGAGATTTAGAAGAGGAGGACCTAACAATTCAGATTCTAATCAATTCAACAATGCAAGAAACAAAGGAAGATATGAGCCCAACAAAAAGTAAGGTGACAAATGCTATGAATGTGACCAATTTAGACACTACATGAGTGAGTGTCTAATGAATAAGAGAAACGGTGAACGAAAGCCAAGATTCAACAACTTTCAATTTACATGGAATGTGTGCAACTCCGATGGTGAAATTGAAAAGGAAGAACAATCTGCTCAATTGGATTTTATGGCCATTGGAGATGATGAGGTAACAACTTTTAACTCTCAATTTGAAAGTGATGATGAAACTGATGATGATATTGAATCTTTCATTATAAAATTGCATGATAGTTTGAAAGAATCCTATGCAAGAAACAAGGAGTTAAAACAGAAAATTAGTTTTTTGCTTCGAGATAATACAAATCTTTTTCAACAAAATAAAAAGTTCAAAACTGAAAATGATTACTTCAAAAAGAGTGAGACTGCTTTACACTTTGAACTTGATAGAAAAACAAAGTTTTGTGAATTGTTCAAAAAGGAACAAGGTGATTTGAAAAGAAGAATGGATGGTCTAAATGAGTTGCTTAAACACAAGAAACAAATCTGTTTTCAAAAGAATAGGTTGAATTCTAATTCCAACGAATTTGCTATTTATAAGATAAGACAAGTAAGATTTATTAAACCTGTTCATGTAAATAACTCCTTGATTATGTGTAATTTCTGTTGTCAAAAAGGTCACATGAAAAGTGATTGTTATGTGAGAAAAAATATAAAAAAGGCATGAAATGCATGTGGATAGTTAGACATGATGCTAACTCTAACAAGTAGGAGATATTGGTAAGATAGATGACTTTTCTGTAATTCTTTTTTGAAGTTTCTGATGCTTAGAACTGAGTTTTTTTCTTGATGTTTTTGAATATTACTGAATTTATATGATGTCAAAAAGGGAGAAAAAAGAATAATTCTGATCTAATGATGATTTGATTTGTTAACTCTCTGTGATATGTTGGTATGTTGGTGATTGCTGATTTCTGGTATCATTTCTCTGTTTTTGTTTGGAATGTTGGATTCCCAGTTATTGTTGCTGGATTACGGTATGAGATTTTTACTCTCACCTTATGATAACAAAAAGGGGGAGATATGGATGCTATGTGTAAGGGGGAGTTATTCTGAATTCATAAGTTTAAATGCATTGTGTGAGGGGGAGTTTATGCTTATATGTTCAATTTTTTTTTCTTCCATCCATTATTTTGTCATCATCAAAAAGGGGGAGAATGTTGACCTTGGTCCCTAACTTTTGATAATTACAAAACAAATGGATGTTGCTAACATCTTCTCAAAGGCTTTTTCAGTAATGAAACAAATCAGGTTCAAAGATTAAGCACATTTGAAAAAGACAGAGTATGTTGAACCTGTCTGACGCTCAAGAAGACAGTACCGGATGTCCGATAATCATTGCACAACTTCGGACACATGCTTCGGACGTCCGATAGGATCCTTCGAAGTCGACAAAACTGTCGGACGCTGAATATGTCTCTACCGGACGTCCGATAGAAACAAGATAATTTCTCAAATCTCTTTGTTTGCTGTCGGACGCACAAATAGCTTGCACCGGACGTCCGAAAGAATTGAAGAAAATCTCTTAAACTCACTGCCTGCTGTCGGATGCATAAAACAGGGTTATCGGACGTCCGACACTCCAACGACTAGTTGACTTTTCAGCTACTTTCTATCCGTTGGAAGCACTAATCAGGCACTTTCTTGGTCCTATATAAATAGTGGTTAGTCAGATACTTCAAACAACTTTTGCACACTGAAGATACAAAAGATTTAGAGTGATTTTAGTGAGAAAATACTCTTCAAGGAAGATTTGTAGTTTTAGTGGTGTGAGGTTCATTGTAAGTTTTTCATTTGTGAGTGAATATTTCATGAGTGTAGCTCTGTGAGGGTTGTCCTGAGAGATAGTAAAACGTCCTGACTTGACCGAGTGAAGTTCGGGGTAAGGAGGAGGTGAACCTTCCTTTGTACACAATAGTGATTGTATTTCATCAACTTGAAGTAGTTTGTTTGAATTAATCTACAAGCTCAAGAGGAGTTGGGTAGTTAATTAATTTGCAATTCTTTCCTTTTTATTTACTTATTGTTACATTTGTGATCTGTACATTGTTTGTCTCTTCTACTTACAAGCACTTGTGCTTTCTCATCAATTGCTCCATTGTGTGGTCGCCTAGAAAAAAGGTTGTCTTCGATCCTTACACCTCGATCCTTACACCCCCAAAAACATCTAATTCAAACGGAACCAATTTTTATTATTTAAAATACCAAATTTGTAAATGTGTTTTAACTGTTATCCATTGATATCTTAAAGTATCATTTTTCCATCAAATATCAGCTCTTTAACACCCATTTTTCCATAAACAAATTTATTTATCGGATAAAATAAAAATATACCCGTTATCCAATAAATAGCTATTTCCAAGAAATAGCTGGTGTTTTATTAAAATACGGGTTTATTTTTATTTTATCCGATAAATAAATTGGTTTATGAAAAAATGGGTGTTAAAGAGCTGATATTTGATGGAAAAATGATACTTTAGGATATCAATGGATAACAGTTAAAACACATTTACAAATTTGGATAGGGTTTGTTTGGATAGGGTATTATTTTAGGATATCAATGAAAAAATGGGTTTGTTTGGATAGGGTATTATTTTATCCGATAAATAAATTGATTTATGAAAAAATAGGGTATTATCTGAAAGTGATTGGATAGGGAACATCTGGGTTTGTTTGGATAGGGTATTATTTGAAATATTATTTGGAATAATTACTGTAGCACTTTTTGTGATGTGATGTATGTGAGATAAAAAGGTAATTGGGAAGATAAAAAGTTGTATTAAAAATTGTAATGATGATGTCAGTAAATATATTTGGCCAAATAATCTACTGTCCAAACAAACCTACATATAGGCTTTGAGAATCAAGGCATTATTAGTGTTTAGTGCTGTTGCAGTAAAAAGTACTGAAATTTGTCTAAATTGGCGTCCTCGCAGATGCTGTCAGCAAGTAAAGCCCAAAGATCAAACCTTTTGTTCTTTCCTGATGTTTTCCAGCGGGAAGGGAACGTCATTGCTGATTCCCTGTCATCGCTAACAGAATACTAGGGGCAGATGTTTTTTCTCTTCCAATCTAGCTTTTCAAAATTGGCTGGTGGTTCCAACTTCCAGAAGGTGTTGAGGGGGGAAAGTCAAGAAATTTTCATCCTTTGATTAGTACAGTCGAAATTCTGGTTTCAAAACGTTTTGTACCATCTATGTGTCCCCACACTTTATTTGGTCCACTTCAAGATTTCTTCAAATTTTCTCCTTCCAGGTCCAATTGGTATTGGAAAAATGACAGGAATGACGAGACAAAGTTAGGCATTGTAATTTGGATTATATTTTGTATGAAAATAAATTACTATTAACTAAAAATCGTACTAGTTTAAAAGCAAAACAATCAAGGTACGTCTTTAAACTAATCTTTACCACTTTAGTTGTAATCTTTTTTCTTTAGTGCTTTACCCAAACAGCCATATGAAAAAAAGATTAACTTATCATAAAAAAAATTAATTGTCATACCAATAAATTTACCAATATTTGTGGAAATTAAATATTTGTTGATTTAAAAATTAAATTGTTGGATCTTTTGTACTTAATTAAATATGAATATGTAGCTAGATTTATGGTCATTATAAATGTTTTAATTATATAAAAGAATATCTATTGACTTTTTGACCTGCGTTATAATATTTGATAAATACTATTATATTATTAATAAAGGAAAACGTTAATTGCACTCTCCTTTTTGTTTATTGGACTCCTGCTATCATTTTTATTATATAATTTTGTTTATTAGACTATATGATTAAACAAATGGTAAGAGTGAGATTAACATTACCCTATAGATAAAAGTACGTAAAGAAGTTTTTAAAAATTAGAATGAAAGTTAAGCATTTAAAATACCAATTCTTAAAAATTATTATGAATAAACATGTAGGATCATTATTATTTTTTATTTAAATTATTTATGCTTCTAAAAATAAACCACACTAAAGCACGAGCAAAATACAAGGAAAACGTGAATACAATTTAGGGTCCATTTGGTTCATGGGATGACATAAGATTGGATTAGTCATCACGTATCATCCTATGTTTGGTTACATTGTATATATAGGATGACACATCCTACCTAACCGAATTAATCCCCTATTCATGGAAAAAAATAATCCCATGGGGGAGATAGTATTAGTCATTCCGGGATGACTAACAGATAAGATAATAAAATTTTAAACTAATTTATCCTTACAAGAATACAAATTTATATTCTTATAATTGTATAACCCTACTCCTACATGATAATACAATATAAATGGATAAATTTGCCCCTACTAATTAATTTTAAAATTTTTTGACTAATTTGCCCTTACTACCAATGTAGCAATATTTGGACTAATTTGTCCTTATGAATGATTCAAATTCATATTGACTATTATATAACCATACTCTCACGTAATAATATGATAATAAATGGACTAATTAGCCCCTACTAATTATATTAAAAAAATTTGACTAATTTGCCCCCATTCATTATTTTAAAAAATTTGACTTACCCCTATTAATTAATTTAAAATTTTTGACTAATATGCCATACTAATATCATAATAGAAGGACTGTATTGCCCTTGGACTAAATTCAACTCATTTAAAGCTCTTAAATGTGTTAGGTTTTAATTGATTTAACCTTAATTTAGCCAAAACTCAACCCATTATTTAATTGGATTTCAAATTTTTTATCAAAAACTTAGTCAAAATGTATTTTTAAGGGCTCGAATGGGCTAAGTTTGAGTGAATACAAATTTTTATAGATCAAAACTCTTGATTTAATTTATAATTCTAAAGTTTCAAACTACTCTATTTTAATAAAATTTATAATATTAGCATTTTTATAAAATTATTTTATTAATATTTTATAAAATATTAAATTATTTTATTAAAAAGAATCTATAAATTAAAGGGTGCTTTGGTCGTTAAAATAGTAAATCCCACCCCATCCAATCTCCAACCAAACACAAGATAGGATTATTTACCAACATATTCTGTCCAAATCAAAATCAATCAAATACTAAATAACTTGAATTATTTATTCGGGGATGACTCAACCTATGATTAATAATACGAGGATGAGTCATCCTATTTCATCCAGTCCGTGAACAAAAACGGACCCTTAGAGTGTAGCCCTTCGAGTCTCGGTCAGCTGTACTGGGCCTGAACTGAAGAAATCAGCCGAAACCCATTTGTTTTCAGCAACTAAGAAAGAAGGTAAGCCTGCTAGAGCGCGAAGGAGCCCGCTAAAGTTTGGACTCTATTTACAGGTTACAAAGCAAAATTTCTCGGACGTAAGACGCCAAGCAGAATTAGCACCTGGCAGGGACCTGACAACAAAACGAGACAAGCGTTACACCCATCCCGCTGATTTCAGTGCAGCGTCGCATCCATTGCCGCCCATCGTCATCTCTCTTGTTTATACGTAGCTTTATTTATTGCAGCCCCTAGTTTTCTTCCTTCCTGTGTATATAAAAGGAAGAACAAATGTTTTATTAAGCAGATTCTAGACAGGAATAAGGGGAAGGAAGAAAGATGGAGAGATGGAAAGTATGCAGAAGATGCTGGCAAAGTTAGGGAGGCAGTGCTATGCTTGGTTCTGTTTGGGGGTGATTCTTGTCTCAGTAGTCATAGCCCATTTTGGCTGAGACCAAGAGGCGCCGTCGAGCTTTGCATGGTTTCGATCAAATTCAGGGCCAATAAAGAGAAGCCTGCAACTATTGATTAGAAGAGGCAGAGTGGGCAGCAAATTTGCTGAATAGCAAAGTCCTGTTGTGTACTCCTTGAATTCAATAAAGAGTGCTCTTCAACTTTCTCGTTACCCCTTTTTTAGAAGAAGCGTTGAATTTAAACAGTACTCAATTAACTTGTAAATTTCATTATTGAGGAGAGGCGTTCTAAAATTTCATACCCTAATACAAGGTTAATTTGAATTCCATATCAGACTAAACTATAAAAATAATAAAATGAAATAAAATGCCCTATGGATGATTTCAGCATTATAAAATAAAATTTTAAAATTTTAAAAAAAAATGTGGCCCCATGGACTCATGCATATCCCATATGGCCATATCCCAAAGCCCAAGGTCAAGCCCTCCCCATTAAACAAAACCAACATTCATTTATCCATCCGCCACTTCATTAGTTCCCCAGATTAATAATTACGCTCATCATCTCAATTTCCATACTAAATTTGCTCCTCCTTCCTCACTAACCTGCCACTTTCTCAGCTCTGTCTCTCTCTTTCGAGAACAATCCGAAATTCTCGAACTGATCAAACAAAAAAATGGCACGAGGCACCTCACAGTCTCAAGCCGCCTCCGGCCCCACCTCGCGTCCTGGTATGGTGGCGCCCCGTGGCTCTGCTGCAGCCACTGCTGTCCAGCGCCGCCGCAGACTCGGCGGTGGATCCTCTAACGCTGGTGCCTCCGGCAACGTTGGCGGTGGCTCCAGTAGTAACATGCTGAGATTCTACACTGATGACGCCCCTGGGCTAAAGATCTCGCCCACGGTCGTCCTTGTCATGAGCCTTTGCTTCATTGGCTTCGTCACCGCTCTCCACGTCTTCGGCAAGCTCTACCGCTACCGATCGGCTCCCGGAGCCTGAAATTTAATGGATTCGGGTTTTAGTCTGGGATCCTGTTATTTCGGAGCCTTTTCAGCGATCCTTAGTTTAAAGACAATGTCTGGCGTGGCTCCTGTAAAGTTCCCATTTTAGTTCTTTCGAGTTTTAATTACTCCGTTCCTTTTTTCTTTTTTCTTTTTCTAATTTGGAGACTGGATTGAAGAGGAATTTATCTGCTTTAATGAGTTATGGGATATGGTGACAAAATTTTTCTTCGATTTTTAGAAGAAAAATGTTATGTTTGAATGTGAATGGTATTAGTGTTGATATAAACTGCGTAGTGAAATTGAGGATGAATATGCCTAATGTTTAGATAATTGGAGGAGTTTAGGACATCGGTTTGCTATTGCCTGAAGATAATAGGCTTAATGTTATCAATTTCGTCTGTTCTAAATGCTGAGGAATTCTGAAAATGACTGATCATATCGCGATTGCGATGGCATTTATTATTACCTGAAGATATTTCTAGTTATATTAGTTCTATGCTCGTGTTGTAGAGACCAAAGTTGGCTCAGAGGTAATATGTCAAGCTTCAACTCTGAGTGCTCCACTCTGTTCCAGTACAATTTATTGGAAAAGAACAAAAACTACAATTTTCCTTCTTCTTTTCTGTTTATTTTTACGTTGTTCCCATGCTTCTGGATCAGTTAGAACATTGGAGTAGGATCATACATTCAAACCAGTTAATTTGTAGAGTTTTCTATCACCACATTTCCTATACATTTTGATGGCTATATCTATTGAAACTGCATGGGTTAAGGTGACAAATGAGGACGATTTTGTTTCTAGGCTGGATTGTACTACTCTACCTCCCTAATCAATGCCCTTATGAGAATGTTACTGAGAAATGGTATTAGGTTATAGAAGTTGAAAACATTCTTAAACTTAATTGTCGAATTGGCAGAGTACATGTGTGTTTTTGTCAAATTTTAGTACATTATGGGTCCATTTGTCAATTGTGTCCAAGAATTTGTGGCTTTTGGGTTATAGTGGTATTGGTGAAATGTGCTTATGGTTATAAGCAGCGTCTCAGGACAACTGGTATGCAATCATGTTCCTACAAGTGTTTGGTTCAGCATTATTCCTGGGTACTGGGAACCTTTATTGGTCCTCAAGATTAAACCATCCGTAAAACATTAACATCTTCCTGCATCATGTTATTTATACTGTCTTGCTGCTTCCCAATACATGAAAATGGATCTTAGGCAATGGTACATGTACCCCACTTTTGACACTTGGGCAATTCACTTTTGTGTCTTGCATGTTAAAGTGTTGTTGTCCTAAAGTTAAATGCTTAGTAAAAGTTTCCTTCATGAGTTTCAATCGGCTAGTTTATGCTTGCTTTCGTCAAACTGTTTTTGCGTGATCTTTGCATAGATAACTGGGTGGGTTTAAGATGGCGTTTCACCAAAATGAGCGACTCTATGTGCTTGTGGCAGTACATGCCCTGCCCCTTGAAGCTAGAAATATCATATTTAATGATTGAAGATGAGATAAATCACACAATTTCTTGCTCTAAGGGAACTTTTTGGCTTCATATCATCTGCTTCTCTGGGAGTCTGTGATTTCTCTTGATATTTGTTGAGGTTGGAGCTTTATGTATTAGCCTTGGCTTGTGTGGTTTTGGGAAGTAAGTGCTTGCTAGACCAGCAATAGCATCTACCATTAAAAAGCAAACAATAATCACACTACTTTATCATCATCCCTTCTCTTCTATCTTTGCTTCGCTTCGTGATTGGCGTAATTCAACCTTTTCCTGTCTAGGTCACTACTTGCTGGTTCAGTTTTGGAAGCAGTCCTTTAGATTATGTGCTCTAAATCAGTTTGGGAGGCAGAGTTTAGATTTATGTGTTAAACTAATACATTTTGCATCAATTCGCATTCACACACTCACCAACTAATACTTATTACATGTTCTTTTGACATGGAATCAGTGCAACTGCATTCAAGTCTCAACTTTTTCTGCTAATGATAGTTCTATCATGAATAAGGATCTTGGGTTAGTTCTTTTGGCATCTTAGCTTTGCTGTTAAAACATGTTTGCCAAGGAGATGAAGCAAATAATGGGCCCGCTTAGTTTCATGGGATAATTGGGCCTGTTTGTGATATTGCTTTCCTAAACTTTTAGAAGTCCAAAGTTGTTCTGCCCTTCGTCTTTAAGGGCAAGCCGACCTGATCAAGGCGGGTCCTGAATGACAACTTTAAAATGTTATCCAACACTTGATAATTGGGCTCTCAATTCATGCAAACGAGTTCCAGAAAAGGCAAACCTTTCTTCACGATGTGGCTATTCAGTGATGAATTCAAGATATAGGTTACCTGTTATTCTCAGATACCACCCAAAAGTTATTTAAAAAAAAAAAAAAAAGGTTGGTCTCATGGCTCTCCGATCAAAGCTTCTTCCGCCATCGAGGGAGAACTCGTGGTAGATAAATGATATACACTAGCTAGCCAAACGACAATTTCATGGAAGAATGGGTCATTTGGGTTCTTAGAGTCCAATTGTCACCGCTTTTTGCTTCCAAAGAATAAACAATTACTTGGCTGCGATTGAATTGAGAAATTTGACGAAGGATTTGAAATGCTCTCAAATCTCTGTAGTTGTTTAGATTATTTAGAAAGTATTTGAATTTGTAAATTAATAATTATTCCAGTATTTAAAATGTATTTTGATAATTGATGAATTACAAAGGCAGATGCTTTTTAAACAATTCAAATAACTAATGTGATTTGGGTGAATTTCAAATTCTTTATTAAATTTATCAATTCAGACGAAGCCTAGAATATTTCTTTTTTTTTTTTTCACAAACAAACAGAAGCAGAATATGAAAAACAAGGGGAGGAGTGATGAGTTGGATTGTTGGGAAAGAGAGTGTAAGTTGTATCAAATGAGGAGGAGAAAGTGCAGCACTGCATTGATGCCCTGACCTCCGGTTGGATTTGGGGCCACGTAGGGTTCCACTGTCAACCTTGGCAAATCCTACTACTAATGCTATTGAAGCCTATTTATATTGGTAATAATTTCTTAATTATTAATATCCGCAACAATAGCTTGCACATTAATTAATTAGCACTCATAATCTTGAAAATAAAATAAATACTACATATGATATGATGGTATATGCTATATCATTGCTTTCTTAATGAAAATAGCAGTAGTATTAAATACTGGCGTCTCATACCTTAGTTAAGAAACACACACACCGGATTAAATACTGGCGTCTCAAACTTTAGAATTTCTTTTTTTTTTTTTCTTCTTTTGCTAAAATGATTCTAGACCCCATAGCACGGTTTGGAATAGTCGTGTGCACAAGATGTGACATGCACGGGGCCATGGAAACTGGAAAAAGTGTACCTTACTGGCTGCCCAACTGCCAATGATGCATCCATCATTTTATCGCCTCTTCGGGAAGGACGTTTGGGGCAAAGTAGCAGTGGTATCGAAAGGTTGATTTGACGGCCATGATTTGATCATAATTTATGCATTGATTTTAATGATGTACGTGAGTTCTATAAAATTTTATTCTTATTCTATGTTTACAAATTGTTAAAAATGAGTTACATATTAAACAAATGAGATTGCAAAGTGTGAATTTGGAGTAAAACTGATCCAAATGATTTTTTTTGACAATCGTTTGGACCCTAATTTGGTTATGAATGAAAAGTTAAAAAAGAAAAAGGAAAAAAATGAATCTTTTTGTTAAACTTTTAATTTTGTTACTTGTAGAGAAAATTATTTTTTCCATCCCTTATTTTCTGTCACCCTTAATATTTATGACATTCACGACTAAAAAAAATGTACAGGTACTTTCATTTTTCCATATATGTTAGTAAAAAATTGCCATGAACAATCATGAAAGTAGTACCACTACCAATAATAATCCTCATCACCAGTGGCTGTTGGATCAAATGGTAAAGTGTTTGATACCCATGAAACAGGTTCTCGAATTTGTTTGAGTCTTGTAAAAGGAAAAACAAACATTCAGCAAGAAAAATCAATTGAGACCCAGTGTGATCAATGAATGTTGGGTAGTATTCACAAGAATAATAACAACAACAATGGAAAACATAGAAAGATTCCTTTCTTTCTTTCTTTCACATCAGCATATTTCTGTCTCTGTGCTGTCTGTTGCCCGTACTTTATGCATCATTTGAGCAATTAGTATCATATTGGTACTAAAATGGTATTGGAGAAGCACATGAAAGTCAGTGGAAAAAATAGGTAGAGAGATAGAAAGATTCCAGAGTCCAAATTGATCTAACAATCCAATCCACCTCAGGATTCCCAATTCTTGATAGACTATATAGCACCATCATTTGTTACTCCAGTTCATCGGAAGAAAACTGAAAAACCAAATTTAATAGGAGGAAGAAGGAGAAGAAGCAGTAGGAGTTGTGGCCTGTGGGGCCATACCCCAATATCCATCCAGAACAGAAAAGAGTAATCGGTTGTTTTGGAATATGGAGGTCCGAAACGACGTCGGAGATGGTAACTTGTCGCCGGAAGATCACCCTCACGAACAATCGTCTCCGGCTCTGTCTAAGCAAGTCAAGTCTTCTCCTCACCCTGTCGACACCAATTCCGTTACCCAAAGGTCCTTATCTTCTTTCATTTCCTTTTCCCATGCAAACTTTTGCATTTCTATTTATCTTAATTTCTTCAATATTATTCATCAAGAATTCAAGATCTAAGCTTTTTTAAGCTTTTCCCCTTTTCCTTTCTGTTTTGTTTTTCTCTATGATTTTTCTTTTCTTTTTGTTTTCAGGTTGCAGAAAGAGTTGATGGCCCTCATGGTACCTCCCCGCCCACCCTCTTTCTCTCGTTATCTCTTCTTCTTCTTCTTCTTTTTGTAAGCATTTGAATTTGTGCTATGACTTGATTTTATGGACTATATTTGGCTGATCTTGTAGTCCTTTAATCTTTTCTTATTTGATATCATTAATTATAGGGATGTGTAGCAATCCTGGAGTACATGCGTTTCACTTCCGTGATTTAGGTCGGTTGTAGATTCGAATAAAGTTTTATACTTTAAACACTGAGCAAAACTCAGAGGCGCATAACAGAGAATTTCTATTCGAAATTGCCGTTTCGTAATTGTCTTGATGAGCGTAGAGTGGAAAAATGTTTCCCTTTTCAAGCTGAACAATTGATTCCATTTTTCTATGCTAAAATGACATTTTTGTCGCAGGGTTGTTCTTAGTTTTCTGTTTCTCAGCTAGGTGATCAAGCGTAAGTTTGGGCTAATTAGGACTAAGCTACTGAAAACCTTGTATTCGGTTTAAAATAGTTATGCTTTTTTTTTACAACACTTCCTTGTGTAATATGAAAGGAACACTTTCTGAACCAATGCACAAGCCCTTTAGCATTGGTGCAGGCTCCAAAACTTTTATTGTGGGGAGGGGGGGTGGTGGGGGGGAATGGATAATGTGGCTGGAGTCTGGTATGAACTTCTTTTGTTCAAGTTTAAACACCGCATAAGCTCCTTGACATTTTCATTCCTCGTCTTGTTTTTTGTTTTGTTGTCCATTTTTTTTTTTTTCAATCTAAGAAAAGATTCCTTTAAAGATCGATCAACAACATCTTCTAATAAGCAATGCAGACTACAGTGCAGGCTATGGGTTTTAGTACTATAATTAAGTTTTATTACTCCTAGATACTGGATGACGAGGTCAAGAGTGAAACTTTTGTTGCTCTAATGTGTTCTACTACTGATAGTTTCCTTTTTTCATGCATTTTCAGATGAGTGGAGGAGATCTTGGAGTGTCTGCTTTTCCGGAAGGGGAGAGCATTTTTACTTGGATTGGCACCATTGAGGGTGGTAAAGGAACTATGTATGAGGGTCTATCCTACAAGCTCTCTTTACGCTTTCCCCTCGATTACCCTTTCAAGCCTCCACAAGTAAAATTTGAGACAATGTGCTTCCATCCAAATGTTGACCAATATGGGAATATTTGTTTAGACATTTTACAGGTATCCCTCATCTATAATAGTTTTTTTGTACTGAATAAATGCCTTCATGATCCCAAAAGTATGGATAAGAAAGCGCTGAATGTTATCGATATGGAGGTCTTGAAACCTAGAGATGCAAGAAATGAGAGTTGGCCTCTTTTAAATTAACTTCGACTTCTCAAATATTCAAGGGGCTTGAAGTAGTTCTGGTTAGTAATTTTGAACTAGGAGGGCTGATTGAATTTGCTTCGATATGATCATGATGTGAAAGTTGAGTGGGTCCCACTGTGGCTCTCGTTGATTTGGTACCGTTAGAATTCGGATTGTGTAGTCATGAGTATTATCCGTTTGATTCTTTGACAAGATGAGTCCTTGTTGTAAAAGCTTTTTTTTTTTGCAGACCTTACAGGGCATTTTCATGATTAACTGAGACAGTGGAAATAGAAAAAAGTATATGATTCCTGTTTTATGCTTCCTATTTCAGTTTGGATTTTTTCCCACAGTTTCTTTATAGTTGGAAAAGGTTTGGAAGACAGCAGAATGAATCAATAAAGTCCCTAATCCTTCTTGTTATGCATTTATATTATCGCACACATATTTTTAGGACAATTGTGTAAGCACAATACCTGTTCTGAAGTCAATGTTAATTTTTTTTCATCTGTTTGCAGGACAAGTGGTCTTCGGCTTATGATTGCAGAACTATTCTTCTGTCAATCCAGAGTCTTTTAGGAGGTATGGAATTTCTTAATTGTTCTTCTTTTTATCATTTTTCCTTTTCTTTTACTAGTAGATTCTAGTAATCTTTTTTCCACTTAATTGTCAAAAACATGCAGAACCCAATAATGAAAGCCCTCTCAACAGCTCTGCTGCTGCACTTTGGAAAAGCCAGGAAGGTTAGCATCCTGTTCTATCTGAACTTTGATGCCAAGCCTATGCATTGCTCTATTCTTTCAGCAAATCCTGTCACCATTTTCCTGCTAGAATAAGAAACTTTGTATGGCTGGATGTTTGACTGTTAAAGGTTGCTTATATCTTTGTTGGCAATCACATGATTCTTTATAAGGGTATTCAGTTTAAATGTTGGAGATCCCAAGAGACTGTGCCCATTAGATCTCAAAATAATCTCATTTGAAGATTTACTATTAAATTATGGATTAATCTCTCCTACACTAACAGTGTATACACTGTCAGCGTATTCAATTTTTGCACATATGTCATGAATCCAACGGTGATAGCGCATACACTGTCACTCACTGTATATAAATTTTACTCTTAAATTATTCACTTCTCAAAACAGAAAACGTAGCTCCTGACTTTGGTGCTTTGATATCGTCAAGTTTGCACAAGCTAAAAAGCAAATCGACATGCTCTGACCCCATCTTTTAAGTTTTCAGAATGAAATTTGGATTTTCATCTTCTTTTCTGTTCCAAATCAAACAAATATTGTTAACATTCGACCTGAGATAGAACAGCATGACCTTCATAACTTGCTTCCCTGGACTGCAATGATGAAAAGGGAAGTCTTCTTCAGACAATTTGATGGTAACACTGTCTTCTGAGAAAAACATGTTATATGTCGAAACTTGTTTTGCAGATTACAGAAAGATGGTACGCAAATATTATTATTTAAGCGGAGAAGTATTAGAGAGCTGAATTTTCCATCGTGTTAATGTTTAAAACTTCATCGTCTGGAAGCTTCATTGCAATCCTCTAGTATGCGATTTTCTCAGCTGGCGATGCAAGGAGTCTCTACACAATGTAGAAAGAGTGTCACTGGGAGGAGCTAAATGTAATTGGAGCACAATTCTGCTCAGATATATATATATATATATGACTATTTGAACATTGGGTGTTTTTTCTAGTTAGAATGGTATCTGTTGGAACTTTTAACATTTCTATTGTTTATAAACTCATTATAGTTTATAACTTTTCATGCTGTGTGGTTTCTGTTGAGTCTATATATATTTCGTAAACTCACCGTAACTGAAAACTTGTTCTTCAAAGAAGAACCTTCCCATTTCCAAGTTGCAAATTACCGTTATTTAATAATTAACCGAATTTTCTCCTCATGCTTAAAATCTTGAATGCTAGAAGATGCACCCAAAAAAAAAAGAAAGAAAGCTGAAAACCACGCTTGAATTTGATCAATTAAGCAGCTGATAAAATGCTTATAATTCATGCCCGCTACTATATCATCTATCTTCATCGCGGAACTTCCTCGGAAGAATTAATTTGTGACTGAACCGCTCCACCGCTGCTAATGAGTTGAGTCTCCAATGCAGCCGTTGTTTATTGCGGTGGGCTTCCTTGGTTCCAATCGGTAATCCGGCACACTCCGTCGCTTTCTATTTTGTCAGCGCAATTTTTTTTCCTTTCTTATTATTTTGTTTTGAATTTTGCCGCCACTCTGAAACCGAGTTTAACGGCCAACCGTTCGTCTTCCTAACCTTAACCAGACAAAAGAGAGAGCATGGCGACCAATCAGACCCAGAAAGAGAGGAAGAAATTTGCCTCAACAACCACATTATTCATTTTCTGATTCTCTTTCTCCATAGTTTCATTTGTTTCCAAGAACAAGTCATTGGATTTTTGTTTTCTTTTTAGGTGACAAAAGAAACAATTGAACAATAAAAGATGAGCGTGATAGATATTGTGTTCAGACTCGACGACATATGCAAGAAATACGAGAAATACGACGTTGAAAAGCAGCGTTCCCTCAAGACCTCCTCTGAGGATGCCTTTGCTCGCCTCTTTGCTTCCTTCGAGTCCCAAATCGAAGCTGCTCTCCAGGTCCATCATCTTTCCATTCAACGATGATAATTCACATTTATATCATTGGGTCTGATGTTTCAATTTCTTTTTTTGCTCTAAATTTGTAGAAGTCGGAGATGGCTGCAATGGAGACAAGCAGGGCAAAGGTGGTGGCTATGAATGCTGAGGTTCGGCGCGTAAAGGCCAGATTAATGGAAGAGGTTCCTAAATTGCAGAAACTCGCCCAGAAGAAGGTGGATTCCCTTTGTTTCATATTTTCTAAAATCATGTTTCGTATTTCATGATTTAAGATTATTTTGTCAGTTGTTCTTAATTGGTTTGTGTTTTTTGCCTTTTGTTTCATTTTTATTTTTTGTGTACTTGTTATAATTTGAGAGAATTCTGATGTTGAGATTATTTTAATGGCCGTGGACAGAAATTATTATATGGTTGAATATAATGTGCCTGTGTGTGTTATCAATCTAATTGTGAGGTGGAAAGTTGAAATCATAGAGAAGTGCTGAAATTGTTGAAGGAACTTAAAGTTTTAATTAGCCTTCCTTGAAATTGTTCTCTGGTTTTGACCCTCTAAATCTTGGATTAATCCACCGGGTTCATTAGCACTGAACAATTTAATCAATCTTAATGTGAACAGGTCAAGGGGATCACAAAGGAAGAACTAGAGATTCGTTACGATCTGGTTCTAGCATTACCGGAGAGGATCCGTGCCATACCAGATGGAACTTCCAGTGCTGCAAAACAAACAGGAGGTTGGGGTGCTTCAGCGTCTAAAAGAAATATTAAATTTGACTCAGGTTATAATCCATTTAACAGGGATCCTTTAATAATAATTCTGATGTCGATGGCTTCTTTTTTGATGGTTCTATTGTGCTTTATTGATATCTGGAAACCAGATGGGCACTTCGGTGATGATTTCTTTCAACAATCTGAAGAATCAAGCCAATTTAGGGAAGAGTATGAAATGCGCAAACTAAAACAGGCTTGTAACTCATTTAATCCTCTTCAGTTCTTTGTTGTTACCCTTTACTATGGCTTTTCCGTCAACAGCTTCACAGACACAACTGTAATTCTCATTCTAACGTAGTCTTGCTCAAATTGTCTTAGGATCAAGGTTTAGACGTTATCTCAGAAGGTCTGGATACACTGAAAAATCTGGCTCAAGATATGAATGAGGTTAGCATTTGTCCATGTGTTTATGCCGCTGGAAATTGATCACTTTTATTTATCTCATTCATGATACTTTTTTTTTTTGGTTTCAGGAGCTGGATAGGCAAGTTCCCTTAATTGATGAAATTGACACTAAGGTTTGAAAAACTTGTACTCGGTGTTTTTTTTTTTTTTTTTTTTTTCATGAAATTGCTGTCACAATGATTTTGAAGATTTTCATGGGATGTATTCTTTGGTATATATTTACAGGTGGACAAAGCAACATCTGAGCTCAAAAACACAAACGTTAAACTCAAGCACAAAATAACTGAGGTTTTTCCCCTCAAGAATTATTATTTAGAGCATGCTTTTGCATTTATGGATTTTAAATAGACTGTTTTCCTGAAATTGTTCCAGATTAGGTCCAGTCAAAACATGTGTATCGACATCATTCTTTTATGTATTCTTCTCGGAATCGCTGCCTACTTGTACAAGTGAGTTACTCAACCTTCTTATCGTGAAGAAAAAGATGATTTGATTTGTTTCCCATGTGTTATGCTTTTTCTGTCTCATCGCATGGAGGCTATGACCTGTTAGTGCCCTTGAAGGTATTTCTAAATTATGCTGATGGACTCCATGGTTATCGTCCCTTATTAACCGCTCACTGCTCTCCTCATGAACACCACTTTCTTTCATCTTAGTTGCTGTGAAGTAAAAGAAAATTACGGTATACTGTCTTGAGAATATCGATTGGCGCTTGTGTCGCTATTAATTACTATGATTTTTTACCAACAGCTACATCAACATATTTTTTTTTTTCTGCATGAATTGCTATTGCAATCCACCTGAAATCTCAATAGAAGCTGACAAATACAATGGAAAAAAAAAATCTTACTTCTAAAATTCATGGTATCATCATGACAACATGCTGTTTTTATCCTTTGCAGTATACTGACTAACTAGTCGACACGTTCTCATCTCCCTGATGATCTTCCGGTCTGGTACTTGCAGTCGCTTTGCTGCACTTCGACCATCTCAGACGAATTTCTCATACCAACTTCAGTGAATTGGTTTACCATTACCCATTGAAGGGGCATTATCTATTTAGACTGTCGTGTTTCCTGTTAGATGTTACTTTTGTGTGAAAATATAGTAAATCGGGGATTAAAATCTGCGATGATTATCAAAATACTGTGAATAGCTGGTCAAAAGCCTTGAGCAGAATTTGCTTGCTCTTACGATGTTGGGAGAGTTGGTGCATGAATCTTCATTGAGCTTCAATATATCTGACTTGGGGATACAGCTTCTTGTTACTATGATCAGATTCGTCTATTACATTTATAATCAAGGCAACTAATGTACTTTCATTCACTGCATCTAGCTCTCTGTTTTTCTCTCAAGTTATGAAAAAATTTCACCCGTATGTTTTGCTACCTCTCTCCCTCTCGTGATATATTGAGAAGATGAAGTAATGCACTTTAGGGTCACACATATATATATATATAGCTGATAGGAAGAGCTGCGTCCCTCCACATCAGTAAACTCCTAAATTATTTTACTTTCTACATTGTTCTTCCATTTCATATTCAGAGCTACCAATAGTCGTGCCCATGTATAGATCAACTTAGCTTTCAGGTCAACCTAACAAAAGTTGGACAACGAAATTCTTTCTCAATTGAGATTCCATTGGCAAAGCTGAGTGAATAACTGAATCAGAGTCTATGACGTAAATGTCAACGTTTGCAACATAGTATATAACTTAAAAATGGAAATGAAAGACGCAATAAGCAAGCAAACTATAGGCTAGCAAACATTAAAAAAAATAAATAAAAGTACACATTATTTATTGAGTTCCCAAATACAAGTAAAGGGGTAATAGCATTAACTGCCATCCATCGGTACACAAAGACCGATGCTTCAAGCATCGTACTGGCTACTGTATCATCTATGCGCTGTGAGTTTTGGCGCATTCAGTTGAAGAGTGAAATTCAGAGGAAGCTTGCCTGTTACTGCAGAAATTTTGCCGCAAATGCAGACACTTCAAGAGATTGATGTTAATTATAGAAGCTTGTACAATCCATATTACCAGCTAGGAAAAACTCGTGCAGATTTGTCATTGCTTTCTCGGATGGAGGGATGCTCCCATATCCAATCTCTTCAATAGGTTTTCCCTGCTGGTTCAAGGAACTTGGAAAGAAAGAATTTGCCACTTGATTCTCCTTGATTATTCCATGTTCATATACTGTCTCGCAGTTCTGGGATTTGTTGCCGCCGTGAGAGGTTGCTCTTGTGTTTGTCTCAATGGGAGGCAAATCTTGAGTAGCAAGCAGTTTTGCCAACAGGTGACAATCTTTTGATAGGAAATAGGTGGAGCAGATATCTGAGGCGTTATTTGCTGGGTATGCTGGAGGGAGTTCCTTCAGGTTTGGGGTGTCCTCCATCACCGTGTTCGGACTTTGAGGAACTTCCCATGAATTCTTTGACATGGTGCCTTTTTGCCTAATCCGGCATAGGACCCAGTCATCCAACTGCAAGAGATGGGCCAAAATTTAGCCACAGTTGATTTGATTGATGAAAATGATCCTCTTGTATATATCCAAAGTCGTTTAAAATCGAAATAAAAACTATTGCATCCAACCGCGTTTCAGGGCTTAAAAGAGAGAAGACTATACTTCTAGAAAACTAAAATCGTAAACAAACCCTATCGTTTTCTGGCTCTTGGCGTTGCTTCTACAATAATTGTAGCCTTTTTCATGAATCATGATATGGAGAACACAGCACAGTTATCGTCTAGTTCTCATGCATTAACAATAGGCAATATGAATGAGCAGATCAATGTATTTAGCCAATTACTTACCCTCATGGACCCTTTAGACCTTGATGGCCTTTTATGGGTGTCAGGAAGTCGGTACTCGATCATGATCCAGTCCGTCTTGACTCCGTTCAGAGGTTTTCCGATGTAGAAGACAAGAGATTTCTTGATTCCTATTCTTGCTCCAGATGAACTGAGAATAGGCTTGTCAGTTCCAGTAGCCCTCCAATATCCTGAAGCTGCCGTCCTGTTAGGCTGTGCACCATTTGGGTACTTCCGGTCCCTTGGGCTGAAGAAGTACCATTCTTCCTCTCCAAACAACGCCTTCTCTGTTCATTCCAAATATGAAAAATAAGTCATGATCCCTCAATAAAACTACTGAATAGGAAATAGTTTGTACAAATAAATATCTAAGTAGATAAGTTGGAGAACAAACTTGGCAAGTCCCAAGGATTATAGCTGTAAAGCTCGATTTCGCCTACAACAGCAGCTGGCAGTGGACGAGAATTCACTTTGTTGTGGAGATAATAAACGATGAGCTCTTCGTCAGAAGGATGGAATCTGACGCCAGGAGGAAACTGGAAGCTAGAAATGGGTTGTGTCTCCATTGAAACAAGTTCCCGGATTCTATTTGCCTGGTGTTCAGTGGGCTGGCTGCAAAGCACAAAGAGGGGTGATGGATACACATATATAGATAGCAGTCATATATATGGTTCCCTCCCCATCGGTCCTCTATAGGTTCAGTTCGATAATATAGATAAAGTGACGATAAACAAAAAAAAAAAAAAAAGATAGTAGTCATGTCACGTGCATTTCACGTGATTATAATGTCAAGAAATATAATTTTCTTATACATTAAAATTTATTTGAGAAAATTTTAACAAATTTAATGTTTGCATATTTTTATTTTCTTTTTCATTTAATTTTTCATCTTATTTAACTAATTGTCATTAAAAGCATTATTTTAAAAGAAAAAAGGATTACAAAATGTTATATCTACAAATTCATATAAATTCTCCAGAGAAGTTTTTACAAATGAGGATACATTCAATTTTAAATAGGGATAATTTTAAATCACTTTCAATTTTAAATAGGGATAATTTTAGAAACCTCCCTTGAGGTCTCTGACAATTTAACTCCACTTCCCTCAGGTTTAAGAAATTACACTTATCTCTTTTGACATAGTAAAATACCTATAATGCCCTCCATTTGCTAGACAATTTTAAATTTAAGGCAATAAATTTTTTAAATCTAAAAAAATCTATTTTTTTGTCTCTTGTCTTTTTTTGCTTGTCTATTTCTAGTTAATCTAACCTCTTTTTATTATCTTCAGTTTTGTGGATATTAGCAAATTGAAATTACAAAATCTACAGAGGGAGTAGATTATGTGTCAAATTAGAAGAAAAAGAAGAGACTCGCAGTGATAGAAAAATAAATAATGAAATTGATGATTGAAATAGGGAGAAGAACTAAAGATGTAAAATTTGTTATGTTTTGTTTGTTGTTAAGAAAAACTTTTATAAAATGTCAATAATTACATAAGGATTTCTTTTATTGGATTAGAAAATTTTTATTATGAATTTATTGTGGAGGTATAATTTATTCTCTAATTTTGAAATATTAATATTTTTAAGGCCATAGGAGAATTGTAATGGTGATTCTAGATTAGATTAACTTGTATTGAAAAGGTATTTGACCATTAATGTTTAATTTGGGGGTATAAAATTGGTTGCCAAGGGGGTTTGTGTGTGTTTTTTCTTTTTTTGTAGCGTAGCAAGTATTGATACTGTATATACAATTTGGGATCTTTTGAACGACTACTTGATTTTAGAAATTATATTTGGATGGTTGTTAGGAATTAGACCCGTTGATTTGTGTAAAGTGTGGAAGAAAATGATTGAATGTTTTTCTTTCTTAGTTTGGTACAAAAGGGCGACTTAGGATTTTTTTTAGAGAAAATCTAGCTTGTTGAACCTATATTATTACTAAACAGTAAAAGTATGGGAGGTATATGTAATTTTTAAAACTTGAGAGGAGCTCTCTATAATTGTTAGAAACCTCAGGAGAGGTTTGTGAAATTATCCCTTTTAAATAATGGTTTTGAGGACAATTAATTAAAAGAGACAAAAAATTAACATGAAAAAAAAAGATTTGACCAAATATGAAATGATTTGACAAAAGTATCAATATTTTGAATTGCGTGTATAATATCAATATTTCTAGTTTTTTCTTTTGTCCTTTCTTTTTTTTTTTCATGACGAAAAAAAAAGATTTGACCAAATAGGATTTGACAAAAGTATCAATATTTTGAATTGCGTGTATAATATCAATATTTCTAGTTTTTTCTTTTGTCCTTTCTTTTTTTTTTCATGACGAACAAATTATGATAATACTGCTGAAATTTTTTTATTTTTAATTAGATATATGAACAATATTTTATTTTTCTTTTGAAGTTGGATGACCTAAATTTGCATGCTAAGTAAAAATTATTTGTTTGCTAACCACTAGAGTCGGTCCAGTGTTTAGGGAAAGGCTCTTAGAATTCTCTTCGATATCAAATTCAAGGTTCGAATTTTATACTTAGAGATGAAAAAGATGTGGTCAGGGGTGGTAGGGTAAAAGAATAAAATAAAATAAAATAGAAAATACTTGTTTGCATAAATATTTGGTGCATGTTCTACCATTATTATTTTTCATGTTACATAAGTTGAATTTTTCAATATCTTGATGAAATTCCTCGATAAAGTTACATGCATCTTTTTTTGAAAAATGAATAGATGTACATTCTTAGAAGTTAAACTCTTTATATTATTTTGTGTGTTATTTCTATTAACAATGGAGTACAAATGATCCACAACATATAAATTTTTTCTATCTAACTGTTATTTTGGAGAATTGAAATTTCATTGAATGAGATAATTGAGTTTTTTCTTTTATTTTCTTTTATTTTTTATTTTTTATGCAGGATCTGACATAAAGCACAAACGAACAAAGAATCTGTTATCCTGAAAGCACCTTGTTTTGGTATTAATAGCAATATTTTTGAAGATTTGAAAATTAATTAGCCTGTGACTAATCATGAATTTTTAGTGAAAATAGAATGCAAAGAGAAACATTAGGTTGGAGTGTTATATTTTGTTTATTGTGTTCATAATTCAAATTTTGTAAAGGACAATTTTTTCCTAACTATGACAATTATTGCTATTAGTAAAATGCAATAAATCTAATTATTAGGGAGAAGAGTATTTTGGACAAATAGACAACTAAGACCAATACCTAGTTAGTCTTAATGCTTATTGTCATTAACTGTTATTTTCTTCTAAATCAAAAGATATGATATAATGAATTTTAATCATCATAAAAAATTAAAAAGAGTATGATATGAAACTTCAATCATCAATTAATAAAAGCATAATTAGAATAATAAAAACTAAGATCACTTATAGTTGCACTCCAAAATACTTATGGTACTTTTTATAGGGAGATGGGTACTTTGGACAAATAGAAAACCAAAACCAATTCCTGCTTAGTCTATAATGTTTATTGTTATCAACTATTATTTATTCTAAATCAATAGATATGATATAATGAGTTTTAATCATCACAAAAAATTAAAAGGGATATAATACAAAATCTCAATCATCAATTAATAAGAGTATAATTGAAATAGCAAAAACTAAAATCACTCACACTTACATTATAAAGTACCAAGACTCGTGGTACCTTTTATATAGTCATGATAGTCACAATAATAAATCCCTCGGAGAGGTGAGAGTCGGCCTCTTTTAAATTAACCTCTACTTCTCAAATATTTTTTTTATTTTTTTTGTCAAACAGCAATATCTACTCTACTCCTACTTCTACTCGTATTCTAGTCATAAAATAGGAGACCCAACTGGACCAATTGAAGAATCGTGAAGGATTGAACCACTATCGACTCAGACAAATGCACAATACATCCATATGAATTTTGAAAAAATCAAGTAAACTAAGAAAGCAATAGAAGGCAAGATTTGAATATTTAACCATCCACTTCATCAAAATTTAAAAGTATTTGATGATGGCACTTAAAGTCTTTGGTGGCCAACAGCTCAAATATCAAGGAAGTTGAAGTAGATCTGGCTAGTTATTTTGAACTAGGAGGGCTGATTGACTTTGCTTCATTTGTGATCGTGAATTCGTGATGTGAAAGTTGAGTGGGTTCCATTGTGGCTCTCATTGATTTTGGTACTAGCTTAGTTTAGGAGTTGTGATTTGACGAGAAAAAAAAGGAAAGTGACGGGAATGACATTTTCTCCAATGCCTAGGAGTCTTTGATGAGCAGAAAGGATGTAAAGTGTATGATTTTGACGGATGAGCTTCTACAGTCCTATTGCAATGGTTGTCAAAGTATTTGGGCGGAAGGCACAGGAAAAGTTAAGAATGCCAAATAAAATTTTTCTAAATGCTAATTTTGTGCGTTCAAATGTGTCTTGAACAAATTTTTATTATATAAATATATATATATCCAAAATCATTCTTTTTTTTCAACCATAACTCTCAAATAATATTAAAATCTTTTATCTTCTTTTCTTTTCTTTTATAACTTAACATTTCCCATCATTTCTTTTCTAACCTAAACTTACAAACTAGATGTTAGAATTCGGATTGTGTAGTCATAAGTATTATCCGTTCGATTCTTTGTCAAGATTAGTCCTTGTTGTAAAAGCCATTTTTTTTACAGACCTTACAAGGCACTTTCATGATTAACTGAGATACCAGAAATAGAATTATGAAAAAGTATAAGATTCCTGTTTTATGCTTCCTATTTCTGTTTGGATTTTCTTCCACCAGTTCTCTTATAGTTGGAACAGGTTTGGAAGACAGCAGAATGAATCAATAAAGTCCCTAATCCTTCTTGTTATGCATTTATAATATCGCACACATATTTTTAGGACAATCGTGTAAGCACAATACCTCTTCTGAAGTCAATGTCAATTTTTTTTTCATCTTTCATCTGTTTGCGGGACAAGTGGTCTTCGGCTTATGATTGCAGAACTATTCTTCTGTCAATCCAGAGTCTTTTAGGAGGTAAGGAATTTCTTAGTCGTTCTTCTTTTTTTCATTTTTCCTTTGCTTTTACTTGTAGATTCTAGTAATCTTTTTTCCACTTGTCATAAACATGCAGAACCCAATAATGAAAGCCCTCTCAACAGCTCTGCTGCTGCACTTTGGAAAAACCAGGAAGGTTAGCTTCCCGTTCTATCTGAACTTTGATGCCAAGCCTATGCATTGCTCTATTCTATAGATTGTTCAGTAAATCTTGTCACTAATTTCCTGCTAGAATAAGAAACTTTGTAGGGCTGGATGTTTGTCTGTCAAAGGTTGCTTATATCTTAGTTTGCAATCACATGATCCTTTAAAGGGTACTCAGTTTAAATGTTGGAGATCCCAAGAGACTGTGCCCATTAGAACTCAAAATAATCTCATTTGAAATTTCGTATTGGGACTACAGTATTTAATCTTTTGTTTCAAGTGTTGTTGTGGGACTAAATTAGCATTCTGAGCCTGTATTTTGCGAGGCACAAGCTAATTAATTAGTTTGACTACTTTCAGTTTCAAATTGAGTTTCTTACCTTGTACATGTGGGTTCTGTAGCCCAAACATTCTTCAACACAGTAGTATTTACGTCCCTTATATGGAATGTGGTAGTCCCAAACAGAAGCTGCTCTCCAGGTCCATCATCTTTCGATTCAACGGTGATAATTCACATTCACATCATTGGGTCTGATGTTTCAATTTCTTTTTTTGCTCTAAATTTGTAGAAATCGGAGATGGCTGCAATGGAGACAAGCAGGGCAAAGGTGGTGGCTATAAATGCTGAGGTTCGGCGCGTAAAGGCCAGATTAATGGAAGAGGTTCCTAAGTTGCAGAAACTCGCCCAGAAGAAGGTGGATTCCCTTTTTTTCATGTTTTCTAAAATTATGTTTCATATTTCATGATTTAAGATTATTTTGTTAGTTGTTCTTAATTGGTTTGCAATTGCAAAAACTGCAACTAAAAAATGCGATGTTTCAGTTTTTTGCCTTCTGTTTCATTTTTATTTTTTGTGCTTTGTGAATAATCCATCTTGTACTAATTATAATTTGAGAGAATTCTGATGTTGGAATTATTTTAATGGCCATGAACAGAAATTATTCTAAGGTTGGCTATAATGTACCTCTGTGTGTGTGTGTGTGAGGTAGAAAGTTGAAATCATAGAGAAGTACTGAAATTGTTGAAGGAACTTAATGTTTTAGTCCCACTCAAATTGTCCGAGTCAGAAGGAAGGTCTGGATACACTGAAAAATCTGGCTCAAGATATGAATGAGGTTAGCATTTATCCATGTGTTTATGCTTGAGATGCTGCTGGGAATTTATTAATCTCATTCACCCACCACAGCTAGGTGTGCGATCCGGGTCGACCAACGGATTAGTCAGGACAAAGCCCTGAATACCGTGGCAGGCAACCAAAAAAAAAATCTCATTCATGATACCAATTTTTTTTTTTTTTGTTTTGTTTCAGGAGCTTGATAGGCAAGTTCCCCTAATTGATGAAATTGATACTAAGGTTTGAAAAACGGGTACTTGGTTTTTTTGTTTTTTTCATGAAATTGCTGTTACAATGATTTTGAAGATTTTCATGGGATGTATTCTTTGGTATTTACAGGTGGACACGGCAACATCTGAGCTCAAAAACACGAACGTTGAACTGAACCACACGTGTAACTATGTTTGGATCTTTCAGTTTTTCAAAAACTAGTCGCGACCCGTGTAACGAATTAATTATTTAGAGCATGCTTTTGCATTTATGGATTTTGTATTGACTATTCTCCCGAAATTGTTCCAGATTAGGTCCGGTCAAAACATGCGTACCGACATCATTCTTTTATGCATTCTTCTCGGAATTGCTGCCAACTTGTACAAGTGAGTTACTCAACCTTATCGTGAACGTGCTATGTTTCCCATGTGTTATGTTGGTTCTGTCTCATCGCATGGAGGCTATGAGCTGTTAGTGCCCATCGCATGAAGGGTACTTCTAAATAATGCTAACTTATCTCGTCCCTTATTAACCACTCACTGCTCTCCCCATTAACATCACTTTCTTCTGTTAGTTGCTGTGAAGTGAAAGAAAATTACTGTATACTGTCTTTAGCTATTAATTACTATGATTTTATACATGTAGAATACCAACAACTACATCAACACATTTTGTTTTTTCTGCATGAATTGCTATTGCAATCCACCTGAAATCTCAATGGAAGCTGACAAATTCAATGGAAAAAAAAAAATCTTACTTTTAAAATTCATGGTATCATCATGACAAAATGCTGTTTTTATCTTTTGCAGTATACTAAGTAGTCAAAATGTTCTCATCTCTCTGATGATCTTCCAGTCTGGTACTTGCAGTCGCTTTGCTGGATTTCGACCATCTCTGACGCATTTCTCGTACCAACTTCAGTGAATCATGATGGTTTACTTTACAGCTTGAAGGGGCATTATCTACCAGTTAGATGTTAGTACTGGCTGTTACTTTTGTGTGAAAATATAGTAAATTTGATGATTAAAAATCGGGGATTAAAATCTGTGATGATTATCAAACTACTGTAAATCACTGGTCAAAACCCTTGAGCAGAATTTGCTTCCTCTTACAATGTTGGGAGAGTTGGTGCATGAATCTTCATTGAGCTTCAATATGTCTGACTTGGGGATACAGCTTCTTGTTACTTTGATCAGGTCTGTCTATTAAATTTGTAATCAAGGCAACTAAAGTACTTTCATTCACTGCATCTAGCTCTCTGTTTTTCTCTTTACGATATGAAAACTTTTCACCCGTATGTTTTGCTACCTCTCTCCCTCTCCCTCTTGTGATATATTGAGAACATGAAGTAATGTACTTTAGGGTCACATATATAGCTGATAGGAAGCGCTGCGTCCCTCCACATCAGTAAACTCCTGAATTATTTACTTTCTACATTGTTCTTCCATTTCATATTCAGAGCTACCAATAGTCGTGCCCATGTATAGATCAACTTGGCTTTCAGGTTGAAATTACATTGGCAAAGCTGAGCGAAGGAAAAAGAGTTAGCAGGCTCGGCAATTAGTTGCATTTGAATGTACTGTGCTGAATAACTGAGTCGAGTCTACAACGTAAATGTCAAAGTTTGCAACATAATATACAACTTAAAAATGGAAATGAAAGACGCCATAGGCAAGCAAACTATAGGCTAGCAAACAGAAAAAAAAATAATAAAAGCACACATTATTTATTAAGTTCACAAATACTAGAAAAGGGGTAATGGCATTAACACCATCCATCGGTACACAAAGACTGATGCTTCAAGCATCATACTGACTACAGTATCATCTATGTGCTGAGAGTTTTGGCGAATTCGGTTGAAGAATGAACTTCAGAGGAAGCTTGCCATTTACGGCAGCAATTTTGCCGCAAATGCAGACACATCAAGCTCCTGTAAAGTCATCATAGCACTAGATAAATTGAGCTTGAACATATCTCCATGAGATTGTTGTTGATTATAGAAGCTTGCACCATTCACATTACCAGCTAGGAAAAACTCATTCTTGTTCAGATTAGTCATGGCTTTCTCGGATGGAGGGATGTTCCCATATCCAATTTCTTCAATAGGTTTTCCCTGCTGATTCAAAGAACTTGGAAAGAAAGAATTTGTCACTTGATTCTCCTTGATTGTTCCATGTTCATATACTGTCTTGCAGTTCTGGGAAATGTTGCTGCTGCAAGAGGTTGCTCTTGTATTTGTCTCAATACGAGGCAAATCTTGAGTAGCAAGCAGTTTTGCCAACAGGTGACAATCTTTTGATAGGAAATAGCTCGAGCAGATATCTAAGGCGTTTTTTGCTGCGTATGCTGAGTGGAGTTCCTTGAGGTTTGGGGTGTCCTCCGTCACCTTGATGGGACTATGAGGAACTTCCCATGAATTCTTTGACATGTTGCCTTTTTGTCTAATCCGGCATAGGACCCAGTCATCCAACTGCATAAGAGATGGGCCAAAATTTAGCCACAGTTGATTTCATTGATGAAAATGATCCTCTTGTATGTATCAAAAGTTGTTTAAAGTCGAAACATAAACTATTGTGTCCAACCGCGTTTCAGGGCTTAAAAGGGAGAAGGCTATACTTTTACAAAACTAAAATAGTAAACAAACCCTATAGTTTTCTGGCTCTTGGCGTTGCTTCTACAATAATTGTAGCCTTTTTCATGAATCATGATATGGAGAACACAGTTATCGTCTAGTTCTCATGCATTAACAATAGGCAATATGAATGAGCAGATCAATGTATTTAGCCAATTACTTACCCTCATGGACCCTTTAGACCTTGATGGCCTTTTATGGGTGTCAGGAAGTCGGTACTCGATCATGATCCAGTCCGTCTTGACTCCGTTCGGAGGTTTTCCGATGTAGAAGACAAGAGCTTTCTTGACTCCTATTCTTGCTCCAGAGCAACTGAGAATAGGTTTGTCAGTTCCGGTAGCCTTCCAATATCCTGAAGCTGCCGTCCTGTTAGGCCGTGCACCATTTGGGTACTTCCGGTCCCTCGGGCTGAAGAAGTACCATTCTTCCTCTCCAAACAATGCCTTCTCTGTTCATTCCAAATATAAAAGTGAGTCACGATCACTCAATAAAACTACTACATGGACATAAATTTTACAAATACATAACAAGTAGATAAGTTGGAGAACAAACTTGGCAAGTCCCAAGGATTATAGCTATAAAGCTCGATTTCACCTACAACAGCAGCTGGCAGTGGACGAGAATTCACTTTGTTGTGGAGATAATAAACGATGAGCTCTTCGTCAGAAGGATAGAATCTGACTCCAGGAGGAAACTGGAAGCTAGAAATGGGTTGTGTCTCCATTGGAACAAGTCCCTGGATCCTATTCGCCTGGTGATCAGCAGGCTGGCTACAAAGTACAAAGAGTGGTGAAGTGTACATGTGTGTGTGTGTGTATATATATATCCCCTGGAGAAACTTTCTATCTATGTTGTGGCAACAATTCTAAGCTTTATAACGCGTAGTACATAAGTTCATGCAGATGGGGACGTTCCTTTTTAAACAGGAAGCGACGAGAGGGATATACAGGAGCATCCAAGATTTGGAGGAATATATACAAGTCGGACCAATACAACCAGCTTTTGTTTCTCTGCATTTGTTATTGGGATCATGCTTCATGCGCAGCAACGTGTGAACATGCTAATTTTTATTTTGTTTTACGAAAATAAGGTTGAAACAAACCTTGTGATTCTGAAAATTAGAGACTACTTTTAGGTATTGGTTTTTCTCTATTTATCATTATTCTATCTCCTTGTCTCTAGTTCTCCATATTTTAAGGATTTTCAATCCCTAATTTTTAGACATTATCTCTAATCTTTAAAATCCCAAGCGTTACCGAGAAATTGAATTAAATGTCACTGATACTACTATACAAAATCACTTTAATTAAATTGAATTCGTTGGATTAGCTTTCTCCTAATCCATTTAAACATTCCTACTGTACCCATTTACCTTCCTGGAAGCATGTAGTCATTAATGAACTCATTGAAATTGTTAATGACTAGAAGTTAGAATGTTGGTTTGGAATCATAGAGAGTTGTAAATATAGTTGTTAAATGACTTATTGAGATTGTTTACCATGATGGGTTAGAATGTAGGTTTTCAAAATTGTCAAAGGACTCGTTGATGTTTTTACTATGAGGGTTTAGAATGTAGGTTCTTAAACCATAGAGAGTTAATAATAAAAAATTTATTGAGATTATTTACCATGAGGGCTAGAATTTTATTTTTCGAGCTATGAAAAGTTAAATTGAATATTTAGCAAATCACAATAGGCTTTTTGGCATTTAATCCTATTGTTTATAAAGCGCACTTATGACATTTCACATGCAACGGTCGGCTTATACAAAATTTTTCCTCGTAAGGATAAGAAAATTTTTCCTCGTAAGGATAAGTAGGCTCAGGTATTACAATTTATTTCATGTGAACTCAAATTGAAATATAAAATTAAAATAATATTGACTCGTATATCAATGCTAAAATATATATGTAGTACGGGAGTCTCTTTTTTTTTTTTCTTTCTTCTTTTTGAGCACATTATGCCAGAATTTGATATGGAATATACCAGAAGTTGCACTCTCCCTAAAAACTCTTCTTTTTTAATCTATTTTAATAAACAGTTTAAGTTTCATGATCAAGTAATAAAACTTACATCTTAATCGTGTTTGGATGGTAAATTACTGTGGACTTTCAATGTGAATATTATGTCGTCATAGAGTTTGGGCCCCTCATATATTTTTTTTTATTCAATAATTGGAAATTTTCTTTGCAACTAATTCGGTTTTAAGCATGTTTGGCCACCACAGCTTCCTTTTGTTTGGCAAGTAGCTAGAGGGATCAAATTTCTCAGCTTGTACTTAATTCAGAAGGCTATTAATTGTGTCAACACCAAAAAAGAAAATATAGAATTCACCAAGACTGGCTAAAATGCCATTCGATCTAAATAAATTTTCGCGTGAAATGTAATCAGAGCACTATTAAGGGAATTAAGGAACGTGGTCTCGAAATGGTTATATAACGTTTATCTTTTGATTAAGGACATTGATATTGTGTGTGTGTGTGTATATATATACATGAATGTAAATGTAGCTAGAACGCAACAAAGAAGTTTTGTTTCGATTTTGTGGTCAATTTTTTTTATATAGATTGGAATCAGGAGGACGAATTTAAAGAACATACTTTTACGGTTGAACAGAAGCAGTGAGCCCTATGAACAATTCTTATGCGAATTGAATAATTTTCTGTAAGTTCTATAGCCAACTAATAAATTCTTGAAGTTTTCATAAAGAAAGTACAATGTTTGACAAGATCCAGCATGGCTTTTGTACTAAACAATCATCGTCATGTCGTAGCTAATCATGACTATGTGGAGCATTTCAGTCAAATATGCCTTACAAATAATGCAGGGAGATGTTCAATCAATCTTGATATTCCCTTTTCTTATTTATCAGAGGAGAATTTTTGTTTTGGTTTTTTTTTTGGGGAGGGGGGGGGGGTGTGTGGGAGCATCGGTATTTTCATAATAGTCTAAATTTTCCCAATAAAATTCCACATATTGCATGGCCTTTGGATCAGGAAAGAACAGGTGTTGGAAGAGCAGACACGAGAGACTCTGTAGAGCTCTCTCCCAGCTCCCTCCAGTCATTCATGCACGCAGAGGAAAGATTATATGCTGTTAAACAATAGATCGTAAATTAAAATTTACAAGAATAGATTTTATACCTCCGTAACCATTTGCTAAAGTACCCCCCCCCCCCCCCCTCCAAAAAAAATTCACCTGGGGGTTGTGAAGTTCTTGTAAGGGGAATACATGGTTAGCAAAAACAAGAGGGGAAAAAGAGAAAAAAGAAAAAGCTGAAAACCTAATGTATAATCTAGCCTCAACATTGACTCATCGAGAACTCAAGAAAATGGCACAAATTATGAATTTTTCATAACCAATAATTCATCATTTACTAATCATAGGAATTTTCCTTCGGAATAGGCTTATAAGATTAAATTTCCTAAGTCTTTAAGACAAGCACATTAAAATTAAAATATTGTTCAACCAACAAGTAAAACAGATAGAGAAAAAAGCTTGTGGCTAAATTTGCGATCCTGAAAATTAGAATTCCTAGATTCTAATCTCTTTCCATTTTTTAAATCCCACCACCCCTTCCCTACTGAAAAAAAAGAAGCTTGTAAAATTGACTATATTTTTCCGCAACGGATCTTTTATCCCACATCATGTGCCACTCACTGTCCCACTTTTTATTATATTGCTATTTCTCCTTCATAAACATCATGTTTTAATTCTTTTTTGTTTCCTTAAGATCCAATAACTATTAATTGAGTAATACACAAAATTTAACAAACTCAAAAAAATCAAAATGCATAAAAAATGAGATTTTTTATGAATTTTCTGCTGTATTTTTTAATTTTCTATTATATATTACTTTTTTGAAGTTGTTGTATTTATTTTTTACTTAATTAATAGTTATTGAATCTTAAGGAAACAAAAAAGAATTAAAACATGATATTTATGTAGGAGAAAAAGCAATATAATAAAAAGTGAGACAGAGAGTGGGACAGAAGATCCGTTGCGATATTTTTCCCTGTTTTCTTGTCCAATATCTTGGTGAGAGATCAAGGACAAGTCCAAACACTATATCAATCCATTTTTTCATTTTTTGTCAGAACTATATGAATCCATATTTGTCGCACACGATTTCATTCATTATTTATTGCCATGCAAACGTTGTTCCAGTTGCCATATTACACGCTATAGATCGGCATAGGAACTATATCCGGACCCAAATGTTTTGATCAATTACTTTTTAAAAAAAAAAAAATCATTATCTAAAAATTTCGAGTATGACAATCTAACCAATCCCGGACCGACAGTATTAACCTGGAATCAGCCTGTAAATGATACTTCAAGTCAAGAAGGAATTATCCATAAGGGGTTATAGTGACATTGTTGGCCTGGTAATCAATCTTCATCGTAAAGTACAACCGATTTTATCCATGATAGGATTTGTTTTCTATTCAAGACTTGAAAAATCCAATATTGAACCTTGTTATAATCGCTCTAATTATGACATTTTCTTTTTCTTTTGTGGTGAAAGAGATTACATATCCAAGGGAGGATATGATTTCGCTATATGGATAAAAAACCGTATCTACTATGTCTCTAATAAATTCCATTGTCATGTTGACCCATGTTGAATAACTTATCCGCCAATAAGCCTCGATGGACTGTTAGCTAATAAATCAATGGTCTTGCTAATAGGTGCCTATGGAAATTTCTTACTCCTAATAATTAAAGATGTTTACTGTTAATTTTTTTATTAAGTGAAATTAATTTTAAAAAGTATCTACAGAATAAAATAAGCAATAAATGTTGACGAGTGCATTAAATATAATTTAAATTTAAATGACCTTACAAGTACTCATCAATTACCCATTAGAAAAATCCAATTTCAGTTGAGAAATTCACTCTAGGTTCTAGAATATGCCAAGAGACAACCACACAGAACAGAAGTCATCAAATGAGAAAGATCCTATTGGATAAAATTGAATCTAGAGAATACCAGAGCATGATTAATATGTTCAAATCTTAATATGTTCAAACACGTTTGATAGCCAAAATAGAGCATCTTAATTAGTGATACTGAATTTTCTAAACAAAATTTGTTCTAAAAAATAAGTGATAAGTTATTCATTTATCACTTAATATGATGTACAGTTAAATGTATCAGTGTTTTAACAATTTAGCAGTGTAACAGACTCAGATTTCAGATTTTAGATTTCATTTTTATCAAATGCATCCTTAGTAATATAATGATAACCTTAGTTATATTAATACTCCTGTTGGATCTTACCCAAAACAAAAAATGGTGTGATGGCAAAATAAAGAGTAAATGATAAGGAGAGTTGGTTGCAGTGATAGCTGCCTTGTTCAGTAAGTATTTAAAAATGGGGCAGTAATTTTCTCCGGCGACATGAGCTTGGGTTTTGACCGCACTTCGGGGAGCATCAACTGTGACTGCTTGTCGGATTCGGGACAATTAAACAGTCAAGGGGGAAGCTGGGGAAGGGCACTTTTATCCTGCAGGAGGAAACTTACAGCTAACTGTAAGTAGCAGTCAAAAGCCAAAACCCGTCAATTGATGGACTTTCCCAAAGGACAATCATAAAGATCATAAACAGATTCTACAAACCGCCTTAAATCCACTTAACAATCACATAATCAATAATATCTACCAATGCCTAAGGGCCAGTTTCCTTTGTCTCTTTCTTATGAGGTCGTAGTTTATTAGATTTGAAGAGGATTTTGATTTGAAAAGCAATAATAATGTTGGGTTAATTGTAATTTTTGCATCTTGATCATCATTATTAATTTAAAGCACCTAATTGAATTATACTACGTATATGAATTTCATTGCCCAAATGGGGTATAGAAGTCAGCCTATCTTATACTACAAACAACAGAATGCTTCAATAATAGAAGATGCCAAATACGATATAATATTATATGCCCTCCCCAAAAGAAACACAAAAGAGAATGATCTACAAGTGGCAAATTCTAAGTTTTTCCGTACATAAAAATACGTATATATTGATATGAAAATTACCCGAAATGATTTTAAAAGAATTAAAGAAAAAAACTCAAATTGATAACATCTTGGTGCAAACTGCAAAATGCAAATGGCGGTTGGGAATTTTAGATGCCACTAAGGTTTTATAATCGCCAAAAGGGTTGCTGTTGCAAACAATTTCCGAAGGATATTCACATGCTCTCTAGTGTTCTGTCATTCTATTGTAACGTTGTTTGTACTGCATACATTGCTACGTGGTATTTGCTGATTTTGAACTCCACAATGACAGTAGTCCACCTGATTTCGTAACCTGATAGTTATTAGCAAATCACGTCATCGACCTTCGTATGCCGAAAAGTTGGGATATCACTACATAAAAAAATTAAAAAAAAAAAGAACACGCCAATGACCGGTCCTTGGTCGCACAATTGTTTTAATTGTTACTATTTTTATTATTTTTATGGGAAATTTTGGACTTGTTCTTTTGTTTGACAGGTTTGATCCATCAATATGGGTACAATTGATTTGCCCGTTCAAAATTTCTAAATATGTTTGTAATGTTATTCTTGTCAATAAACTAAGCTTTCATAAAATAACCTACAGAAACAGTTCCCCTTTTGTCTTTTTATTTTTTTTTTTGCAAAGATGCAAATAAGACTGGTTCAAGCTGAAAGAAAATGCATAAGCATAATGAAAGCAATAGGGCAATTTTAATGATTAATTTGACTTTCTAAGGGTATGTACACCCTAAAATTGTTTGTTCTCCCCGTTTCTGAGGGGTTTCTTTACTAATGTCCCAAGCTCGGAAGTCTCAAATAAATTAAAATGATTGTGGTTTCCAATAAATTCACCATTCAAGTTATTCGGATTTAAATTGAGTTTATGAGGCATGAAAGATTGACTGTGAATTGTTGCTTCTTGCAATTATATGCTACAGATTTTTCTGCCAAATAGAAAAGAAAAAGATGAAAAATACTGCCCTTAATCGAATGCCATTTCTAAAATTACGAAATTGCAGATGTTTTTACCTTGCATATTCGACGGCATCTCATGCATGGGTTGGACTTCATTCCAATGGCTGGAACTGTCCAATACAAAGACCTGGACCTTTGTCTTCTCTGTTCATCTGTATTTCATAATTGGGCTTCGTTTGAAGAAGGAAATATCCATCCCCACCCACAAAACATCCTTTCAGGACTTTCCTATCCGCAATTTCTTTCTCAACTGTTTTTCGAAACTATGAGGACAGCACTCACAGCAGCAGCAATCATTTAAAAAAAAAAAAGAAAAAAAGATGAAGGGTCTACATCCTGAATTGCAGTCCTCTGAGAAAGTTGTAAATACATTTTTCTCCAATTCCGAACGATGTTGTTTTTGAACCACGCTTTTTGTTTTCAGGGGAAAAATACGCAAGTATTTACTAGTACCAGTCCGTCAATTCGGGGCAAATGTGAGCGCTTCTCCTCTCTAAAAGTAAAAGTAAAAGTAAAAGCGTGTATTCAGAACCTGCTGCTGGTTTAACCACGGTGAATGGGCAGCCCGCCCTACGCTGAAGAAATGTCCTTGGAAAAGCCCACCACAAACTGCATGAAATGTAAAACCCATCAGGGGCCTCCAGTCAATTCATATACCATATGCATGCATCAGGTTTTACGTTTGCATTATTATTATTCAAAACCAACTTATTCTTGCTCCCTCTCTCTTGTACTAACTTGTAGGGTTTGGAATGGCCCCTTCAATTATGAGAAAAAAAAAAAGTTTTCTTGCTTCCTTTTTTTTAAAAAATTTTTTATCCTCCCACCACGTCGCTCCACAGTCTTTCCACCCTAAATTGTAAGGCACAAGATTCAAGATTCGAATCCTGAACTTGATGATAGGAGGAGAAGGTTTTCTTGCTTCCCAAAAGTAATTCGGACTCCTTGAATCAATTCAAATAGCATCTTACCAAAAAAAAATTGTTTTTTTCAAATAGCAGAAAAAAGTTATATATGAGAGGGCGTGTTTTGTTTGGAGGAGGTTTTTTGTGTTTTTTTTTTTTGGGGGGGTGGGTGACTACCGTCTCAATATTATGAAATTCCTTAGAGCCCCACAAAGATTTGCGCAAAAATTTTAATTATAAAATTCTGTTATCAGCCCCTTGAAGTTTGAAAATATTCCATCTCGCCATGCCCTACTTTCATTTCCAAGGAAATTTTAATATCTACTCTTAAAAAATTTCTAATGGAATTTAAAAAATAGGTTCTGACATGGCTTATTCCTTTGAATTAGTCAAAAATTGTTTAAAGTTCCCTTCCGCTGATTTTCCCGTAAGAAGCCGAATATCCTCGTTCCTTCCTATCGTAAAGAAACCCATCTCCCATAGGGTACCATAAGCTGGTGCATGAGTAAACATGGGAAGTTGCATGTGAAGATCTTCTGATTTCATTTGTTAAATCTACCAAACAATTCAAACCTTAAAAAAAAAAAAAAAAGAAAGAAAGAAAACTATGGCAAACAAGAATTCTAAAATAATTCCCGTGTTTTCCGCAAATTTTCCAATTCTCTAGTTAGAAAGAGAAGAGGAATAAACACATAAATTACTCTCCCCCATAAAATTCAGGCTTGGCGTCAAGAAACATTCTGGACTAGGCAGTTGATATTTGAGTAGGTGAGTTTGATGTGGGGTTTGGTGTCTTCAACACTTTGCATTCTTCAGAGATCGAGGGAATTAAGAAAGCATCCCAATGGTTGTTCAAAAGAGTATAATCCGACTGCTTCATGCCAAAAGTGGTTGAGCTTTTATACCATCCTCCTTATATTTTATTGATGCAAGTGAATGAATTGATGGAGGCATCTGCTGGTTATATATATAGTTTCATGTGTCAAATGCAATAACTACTCTACATTAATCTATAACCATTTGTTGTCTCTTGCTCATTCACGTAATCGTATTTTATTATAGAAATAAATTTTAACTTAAGATATATTTCAAGCGTCATATTTTTTGAAAGAAAGTAAATAAATATAAGGGAGGATAAGTAAAATTAAATAGAGAAATTGTATAAATGCAATGAAAGATAATAATTGTTATTATGTATATATGCATGATAGATTAAGTGAATGTTAGATATATTAACGATTGCACTGCATAATAGGCATCCATTAGAAAAATTATTCAACTTATCGTTTTAATACGTGCATTTACCGTTTATGCATCTCCTATATTTAAACACTTTTTGAATTAATTGTACTTTTTTTATAAAAAAAATTATCACCTAAAAAACCTCTTAACAATTGGTCATTATTAGACATTCGTTAGCCAAACCATTTATTATATTCATGACCTTTGAGGTAATCTTGAACCCCTACCTTAATCAAGCTTAATCAAAGCTTACTTGCTTTTTTTATAAAAAAAAAAAAAAAAAAAAAGGCTTACGTGGGAATACTCTCCAAACTTGCATGCATGGGAAACGGTAATAACCAAGAATATTTTGTTTAGTAATTGTTATTGCCTGATTCAAGACTAATGGTCTCGTGAAACAGTTATGCTTATTGCTAGAAATTATATTCATCTTGTTTGATGAAATTTCTTTGCATAAAGCCGGCCCTCACCGAAACCATGCAGTGAATTTACTAATTGTTGGAGATATACAAGGTAAATGTCCCCGAAAAATTTGTGTGATATCTCTCAAGCATAAGTTATATATCCTCTTCCTTCAAACATAGAACTTTGAGCATTAACCATATTATGACGAAGATGCAAATAATTCGGAAAACCATTGATGACTGTTCCGCGTCCATTACCAAATTTGGCAACAAAAACATGTAAACAGCAAAAGAAAATTTGAAAAAAGAAATTGTTAATTTGGTGCAATCCAAATAACCTTTATCTGCGCTCTAATTTCACGAGATAAAGCTTGTCCAAGAAAAGAAAAAGCGTTCTAGAAGTGTAGAACTATCCAAGAATGCACACATCTTATAGTTTTGAGCAATTTATGGACTGTTTTCTGGATCGAGTAACCAGATAATGCCATGGCGCCACACTGGCTCTCTACCGTGTTTATTATTGCTATCACACTCTTTATCTACAACATCAGCAGATAAGAATATTCTTTTTCCCTTGTTTTTTTCTGTTCTTGAGAAGTTTCCCTGTATTGTAGTCATCTGCCCAAAAGTGATGGCAGATGAGAGCCAGCTTCCGCAAAGCTGATGAAGTTTCCCCTCAATCATAAAATCTCTTGTTGTTAGAGAAATCTAATTACTGGATTCCTGTTCCTTTTTGGCAGTTCCACCAAACGTACGTTTTGGCTCGTGACCTTCTTTTTGTGACGCTCAGGCACTCGTCAACCCGCCCTGGCCAATGCATCATTTCTCCCCTCAGTAAGTACAGTGCTTTCGTACTCCTCCAATGCAGCTTTCAACCATTAATGAGGGGGGGAAAATGATGAGATATATATATCTTGTGGCATTTGGTATATATCTTGAAGAATGGTTAAAACAACTGTAATCTGCAAGACCCAATTTAACTGATGCGGCGATTGATTAAATTAATCAGATAACTAACTGTGAAGTACTTGATTTCACTTTCAACAATTTTCTTTCGCCTTCTCTGATCTTATAAGTCTTGAAATCCCTTCTTTTGGACCAAAAAAAGGAAGAAAATTTATGTATCGCAGCGTGGACAAATTGGTTGGTTAGATACTACTGACTAATTAAATTCTGTAAAACAAAAGAAGGCAGATTTTTTCATTTTTTATTTTTATTTTTGGAGGAAAAAGGAAAGTGAAAAAAGACAATAACCATTTCGAAAAATTTACCCAGCCAGCAAGCAATACATCGTAGAGGAACAGAAAAAAGTGATCGTATCATATGTTGCAGTACTACTACTGGCCAGGTAATAAATGAATGAGTATCTATCAATTTCACGCATTAGCAAGAGGAAAGAGAAGGAGGGGGACCCCCAGCCGAGAGAGGGAAGAGGGACCAGGGAGAGATCAATCATCTGCATAGATCGGGCGGTGTCTGAAGTCTGAATCGAACAGTTCAGAAACCGGAAGAGATTCTTTCTGAACTTTCTTTTTCATTTACATATATATATATATTAGCAGCAATATAATTTTAACTCTTCAATTAGGCATCAGAATTTATTTAGCCCACCATCTCCCCCTCTCTCTCTTTGCGGGTGCGAAGAGTAATTTTTGGTTTCAAGAATCAAGATCTCATCGTCTCATGATCTGTTTGAGACTTTGAGAGAAGAAAAGCGAATTTTTAGAAAAGCGTGTTGGTATGTATGTTGTTCGTGGGTGTCTCGTCTCGTGGACTGGTCGACATATCAAAGCGCAACCAGTCATCTCTTGTCTTCGTACTACAGCTGCTATTACACTATTATGCTGCTACTGTTATCCACTTCATATCCTTCTCTTTCTCTCTCTCTCTCTCTCACACACACACATACGATACAAGTACACCCTCTCTCTCTCTCTAAATAGTAGTATATATACGGGAGGGACTAGGAGGCATCTCAATTCGAAGAAATAGTTACCCTGCAAAACATGCAACTGTGTCTTCTGTCCACGGACCAATTGTATAGTAACCTAAAACAATACGCCATACTTCTCAATCATATATGATATGCTTAATCAATCAGCATACCAACTAATCTCAATCATTAGTGATTTTAAATTTGGTAACATGCAAGCAATCTTGCAATCGTCCAAGCTGAAATCGTCTAGGCCCTCTTATACCCTTCTTTTTTTTTTTTTTTGATCTTGGGGAGGGTCGTAGACGATTACACTGGAATCAGTCATGGTGATGCCCCTTATACCCTTTGTCTCTAAAGGATGTTTAATGCAGAGGTTGCACCATGCTAATTAAATTAGACATTAATTTGATACTTTTCTAAAGGTTAAAATTAAAATTTCCATGAAAAGAAGTACTATGTTTCAAAAATTAGACAATTTAAGTATTATGGTCAAACTTTAATTATCTTTGCACTCCGTATTTCTCCTCTACTCTGGATATGCGTAGATGAGCAGCAATTGCAAGAGGCAGTTAATACTGAACATCACAATTTAAATGTGAGATGCTAACATTTTATAGGTTTTCTATGAGTGCACGCACCAAATAAGCACAGAAAAATTAAAACCGTTAAAGTTATCATTCACCGCGAGGATCGAAACATTTTAGCAAAAATTTAAGGAAAAAAATTTACAGAAAAAATAGCACCCGATTCACTTTTTATTTGGTATCTTTTGGATATCAAATAGTGCGACTCAATTTTATATTCGAACCAAAATTGGAGAAATTTTTGTGAGTATGTTTGGACAAGGGATTTTTTGAAATAAATATTCTAGCACTTTTTGTAATATGATGTATGTGAAATAAAAATGATAATTTAAAAACTAAAAAAACATATTTATGATGCAATCAAAAAAAAATTTCTGTTTGATGCACTGATATGCATCCTCAAATAGATGTTTACTTTGATAGAATTAACATGTACATAGTATCCAGTAATTGTTATTGCAAGTAATTGTGAATGCAGTGCATGACATACACATTAATAGTACTAGTAATACTTCACGTGCTTTGCATATTATTGTATTATTTTAAAATATAATTTTTTTTTTTTTTAGATATTATGAATAACCGTGGTCACACTATAGCAATAATATCATATGGGTCTACTAATATCATTTATTTGTATCCAATTTTATATATTCGGTAATCATCTAATCACATACTATGTCAATATATTAGGTAATTTAACATATTTATCTAACCTTTCCTCTTTTTCTTTTTCTTTCACTCTTGTAGATGCCATCAAATTGCTGGCTAGTTGGCTTTCGCTACTGTTTTGCAACGATAACTTTTGTTCTTAAGATCATCTTTTTTTCTCGTATCTATATTAATATATTTGATAATCTTAGAATTGGAATATTTGTGGATAATTGAGAATTTTTCATTAACAAATAAATTGGGAGTAAAATGGAAAGGGATAGTTTTAGATAGAAGTGCTTATTATTTTAATTACCATCATAATTGAGATTCAATGCTTCATTTTTTGTAACCCACCACTATTGTTAACTATTACAGTATTAGAATTCAACGACTCTAATTATTAGAAAGGAAAGTACTTTAGACAATAATAAGCACAAAATGTTCTAATGTAGTGAAGTACTTTAGAAAGGAAACGACTCTAACTGTTTGAAATGTAGTAAAATGTTCGAATTATTGGAAAGGATGGTAGGTTTACTATCACAAAAAATAAAACCAAATTTTGATTATACTTCTTCTAACTAACTAAGCCTCATGCATGATACTAAAATCAAATTGAGATATATTGGGTTCAAGATGCAAAATTGGATGTATACAACTTACATAATTCATCTATTTATTCAATGTTTCATAAATAAATTGTTTCATTTATAAATCAATATGATAAGATATAACATATATAGTGAACTTAATCATCAATTAACATTTCATCTTGTCATCAACCATTATTTTCTACAATGAATTTAAATTATCATAAATTATAAGAGCACACTACTGTAAAACTTTTATCATCAATTAATAAGGATGTAATTGAAATAGTGGAAACCAGTTAGTATCACAAAAATAATTACAGGTACCAAGACTAGGTAGTACTTCTATAATGGTAATGATATATCTCCCTCAGTATATGCGATGACAACATTGTGGGTCCGGTCCAGCCCACCTAATCTTCCACTGAATCCAATTCCTAGTCAGGAGCTTCACGGGACGGCACCGTATGAATACTATACTCTCGTACCAGTCTCACTCACTCACGTCTATCCATCATTTCACACAGTCACACAGTGCCACGGTCTCACACACACACACACTCTCTCTCTCTCTCTCTCTTCTTTTTTTTTTTTTTTTTTTAAAAAAAACTCTCGCTCAAAATGTTCACAACCAGGGTCCAAATTCAATTATGGCATAATCATTATTACCTGATGAATGGCTGTAAAGGCGTTGCACTTTTCCCTATCAAACTTTTTGAAGATCTAATGTTTGATTCTACTACTCTTATCTTTTTACTCCCTTTTACCACTAGCTAGTACTCTTTTACCGTTTTTTTTGTTCGGTCAAATAGTACTCTTTTACCTTGCCATGTATCCATAATTCTTTTCTATGCTAGTGCTAGTCAGTCATATAGTCCAATAGAAGTAGGACGAATTCGATCTTAGTCTAAGCCATGAAAAGTATCACAAAATATATACTATAGCTCATACTATTTGACAATATACTAAAACTAATTCAAGTGAATTATTATTAGTATCGAAATTTTTTATTTTTTTTAACTGTGGAGACCAAGATGTCGATATGTGTTTGCATGAGGGGGAGAGAGAGAGAGAGAGAGAGAGAGAGGGAGAGTGGTCCACTCTGAGTCTATGGCTGACCGACTCTCTCTTGAGAGAAGCCGTGTAAGATAAGAAATGAAAGAGAAAGATAGAGTGAGAAAATATTCCTTCTTTTAGCTGGCTGTTGTTCATGGTTATATGGTTTTTTCTGCTAAGGTTCAAACAAAGGCGAAGAAGATCTGTGCAAGTATTAGTAGCAGTGAAGACTGAAGAGGTGGATAATTGTACTGATATGCAACTGGGTTTTGTATGTTATGTGGGTTTTTCTTTGTTTTCAGGGAAAGTTTTGATTTAGCTATTTTCAGCAAATCCTTTTGTTTTTTCTGTGTAGGCAGGCGAGAGCAGCCAGTTGGTTTTGTAGTGCATATATATTTGCCACGGCACCTTCTGAGTTTGTTCTTTTAGCTACATCATCAGCTCAGCTGCTGCTCCTCTTAACTCTTCTTGCTATATAGCTTGCTCTCTCTCTTTTCTACTTCAAGATGATGTCTGATGAAGGGCTTGCTTCTTCACTAAGAGGGTTCATTCAAGATCCTAATCCAAATCTTCCAAACCCTAATCCTAACAATTCCAACCCTAACCCTAATTCAAACGCTGCTAAAAGGAAGAGAAATCTTCCGGGAACTCCAGGCAAGCTGGCTTATTTCCATAGCCTTATGAATTTTTTTCCTTTTTATCTGTAAGTACATATTTGTTCTTGTGTTATTGAATAAAAAACTGTGGATTTTTTAGCAGATCCAGATGCAGAAGTGGTAGCACTCTCACCAAAGTCTTTGATGGCTACAAATCGGTTCTTATGCGAAATATGTAACAAGGGTTTTCAGAGAGACCAGAATTTGCAGCTGCACAGGAGAGGTCACAATCTTCCTTGGAAGCTGAAGCAAAGAACCAACAAAGAAGTCAAGAAGAAAGTGTATATCTGTCCGGAGAAGACTTGTGTTCACCATGACCCGTCCAGAGCTCTGGGAGACCTCACCGGCATCAAGAAACATTTCAGCAGAAAACATGGCGAGAAGAAATGGAAGTGCGAAAAATGTTCCAAGAAATATGCGGTCCAATCGGATTGGAAAGCTCATGGTAAGATTTGCGGGACTAGAGAGTATAAATGCGACTGCGGAACACTCTTCTCCAGGTATGCATGCTAAACCCTTTTAACTGAAAATTCCATCATAGAAGTTCAATTTAATGCGAATCATGTGTAGCGTACGTAGTATCTATGTTCTATACATGATTTGTTTGGTTAAGGAATTTATTGATTCATGGTCAACGGCGTTGAGCTTTTATTATCGCCTGAGTACGCATATTAGTAATATCTAGTCAAGTTCTTGAGTTCGAATTCGGTTATGTTTAACAGAAAAGACAGCTTTATCACCCATCGAGCTTTCTGTGATGCATTGGCTGAAGAAAGTGCAAGGTTTGCTCCAATTCCATCCGCGAATCTTAATTTCAGAAATGAATTGTTTAATGGGGGTCTAAGCAGTCTTCAACCAGCCGGAAATCCACAATTTTCTAGTAGTATTGCTGGACTAGACCCTGCCACGGGCCAGCTTAATCTGAATGGTCAGAAACCTAGGCTGCCATTGTGGTTGGATAATGCAAATACTCAGCTCAATAATCCTATTGGAAATCATCCAGGTAATTCTAATGCTTTCTTGGCGTCAAGCTCAACAAGCCTGCCTGAACTGGTCCAAATGACTCCGACGAATATGCTGGGGTTGTCTTCACAGAATCAATGGTTCAATAGCGGTGGGAATGCTTCGTCATCCGGTCTGCCCCGAGTACTAAAGGAGGAAGAGGAGAACAGAGGAAATTTGTCAGACCACATTAGTTCACTGTACTACAACAATGGCCAAAATAGTAGCCAGCATGAAACAGCACCGGCTCACATGTCAGCAACTGCACTGTTGCAAAAAGCAGCTCAAATGGGATCAACAAGAAGCAATTCAGCTATCTTTGGAACAGGCTTTGGCCTCATGAGCTCATCTTTGTCTAGTCTTTCGAATTTCAATTCTTTGAACCAAAGCAGAAATGAGCTGCAGAATTTCGGCCAAGCGGAAAACTTGAATGGGCTAATGACTTCGACATCCCAATCGACTATAACTACAAATCAAGGAGATGGATTGCTTCTAGGAAACATGAGCTCAAGCAATAATTTAGTTGGCAATTTGAGACATCCATCGGCCCCTCCAACAATAATGCCTGGCAGTACTGATAGAGGGGGCAGCCAAAGTAAATCAAGTGGAAATGAAGCTGAAGGCGGATTAACTAGAGATTTTCTTGGAGTAGGAGGGAATGAAAGCAGGCCCTTTTTGCAACAAAATGAATTAGTCAAGTTTGCTTCATCAATGAGTTCAGCCATGGATTTTGGAAACCAATGAGGTTCAAAAATTTCCTTCGATGCTGAACGGGAAAAGGACCATTCCATAATTCGAAAAGGAAAGAAAGAGAGAGAAGAGGGGATCTTGTGAATTGTCAGAGAAGGAGAGGAGGATTAGGAGGGGAGGGAGGGGGCCACTGACTATGGGAAGGGACTTGACAAAATAGAGACTTGGCAATCAAAAGGCAGGCCATGGGTTAGATGACTGCATCCACAGAGACAATTTCTCTACTACTTCTACCCTACGAAGGGGGAGCTTTATATTGGACCACTTTTGGTGAGTCCGTGAAAAAGTCCTTTTTGGGTCACTCCTACAAACAGCCTAAACTAGGGCAATGTATTGGAGTTTGAATTTGTATTTCTTGGTTGGATCATGGATTGTGGTGATGGACCATTGGCTGAGAGAAGAAAATGTGTGTATTTTACTGAAAGTTCTTGTGATAATGAGGGTTTGCCAACAATATGGTAACCGTCCCACTTTCTTAAACTCTTTTTTGTAGTTTGCTTTCGTTTTTCTTGCACTCTCTCAAGTTTAGTTTTTGACTTTTTGGTTAGTCCCTCTCTTTTCGACTTTTGCCCCAAATCAATTGTGGAATTATTAGAGAAGTGACTAGGTGATGACCTTTTTAGGATAGGAAACTACGGGCTAGGCCGCATATGTCGTACCTTTCTGTCACGGATCTCTCTCTCTCTCTCTGGTTAACTTTTGGTTGGCTGCTAATTGGTGCTTATTGAGAATTCATCAAATTGTTTCAATTGAACTCTAGCTTTCTCCTATGTGGAACTTGGGTGGCATAATCCTGGTTAATTCGATCTTGTAACAATTCTATTTTCTTTAAAAGAGACGAGATACTTTTCCTTTTCCGTTTCTTCTTTTGTTTGGTTATTTTTTGAGGTCGCACACTAGTTGAAATGCTTGTGATTTAGATTATACGAGGGAAAAAGAGAATTGAACCGCACAATATACGTAGAAAGAAGACATCAATCACCGTTGTCTCTCAAATCAAGAACTAATTAAAGATTCGTTGATTCATTTGTTTGTTACAATTTTGCATTCGCGCTTGAACAGTAAAATCATGGAAATACAAATTACAACGAAGAGGACTTCGCATCAATTACATTTTCTTTTTGTTTCTTTTTTTTGGGTGAACGAGAACGGAATCTTGACAGCCAAAATGACGGTATTAATGCAAGGCATGTAATCCTCAGAGATAAATCTGTTTGCTTATATTTTTTTTCCTCAGAGATAAATCTGTTTGCATATATTAACCTAGGAGTTACAGCAGATGAGATCTTGATTCCAATTTAGGATTCAAATGAAACTCACCACACACAGAAAACGTGTCAGCATTTTCTGCTTCTGTCTCAACACAACATGTCGACACACACTACTTGTCTTTACCCTTGGCTGCATGCAAACAATAATGTCCCCATCTTTTGTTCCAATCTCTTTCCGATGCTCTCTAGCTCTAGCTTCAGCCCAACACACACACACGTATATATATATACATGGCTTGAAACGGCTTCAATTATTTTAGTCCAAATCTCCCTTTCAACAAAATTAGCAGGTAATCTTTCAAATCTTTCATATTTATAAAACGCCAAGTTAGAATAAAGTAATCCCCTGAAGACTATATAAAGGAGGGTTTAAACCCAATTGATAGTGCAATGAGCTGAGAAAATCTTGAGACGTGTCTAGCAGCCGTATATAGAAGCATTTTGGAAGTTTATGGTAAGTTGGTTTAAGGTATGTGCTAATGTTAAACAAGGTATAGATAGAGAGTACCATAAAAGGAGATAGATGTTCGTTCAAGCCGTTTGTTAGGTAGGCGTCAGTCCCGTTAATTTCTTAACTCCAATTTCTTATGCAATCTTAGCATACTGCCGCTATATATAGCGACGTATAAAGATTCGTGCATGGACCGGTTGTTAAGCGTCATCAGTCCCTGTTAATTTCTTGAAGAAATCTCAGCATTCTGCCGCTATAGCGACGTAAAGAAAAGAAAAGAATCGTGCATGAACCGGCCAGTTGACCGCTGCGACCCCCTCTCAAGCCCTATCTACTTGTAAAAACATAGACAGCTTAAGCCTTCAGCAGGATCCCGGATGCTGATACAGGCGGGGTGAAATTGTTTTCTTTAGATTGGTTCATTTATTTGGTGCGTTTTCTGGCGTAATATGTTGTTGAAGGCTTGTTTTGCTTTTTGAATCATGTATTCAACTCTTGGGGGGTAGTTTTGATATGTTTTTAGCTGCGGCATATTCGATCTTGATTTCTGCTCGCAGTAATTTTTTTCAATTAGAGAAAAGACAAGCGAAGGAAAACTCGAAGTGAAGTTCATCTCAAGGGCAACCTTTAATTCAACATCTTGTACAAATTCGATGACCATCGCACCCCGTTTATGGATGGATGACCAAGGAGAACCAAACACACCACCATTTCTTGTAATTTGTACTATATGGCTATAGTGAAGAATTTCAAAGTGATAGGAAACTGAGAAAAAAAGACGTAGAAATTCGAAACCACAGAGCTTGAAAATTCTGAATTTCCGATCATAACATACAGCACTTACTAGTAGAGTAAACAAAACAAAACAAAAAGAAGAAGAAGATGAAGAAATATTAACCATGAAATACAAGAGAAGAAAGGCATGATTTGTTGATCATTCCCGCCAGCTATGACTGATATTAGCCGGGGCCAAGGGGTCCCTTCTACGAAAGATCAATCCATCACGGTTAGCGGTCCCTTGCTCTATTCATTTATTTATTTATTTATTTATTTATTTTGTATCAATCAATTAAGTAGAGGGGAAACATCGGAAATTGAAAATTCAAACCTCTAATGTTGAAATTTGGTGTATCCTAAATGTTATATAGTCTTTGCTAACATGTGACTATGATGCTTTGGAAATTTCAAATGCAAGTTTTTCGACCAAAGGCCACCATAATTGTGTTTTTAAATTTTCGTTTATGGTGTAATTTTGGTTTTCAGATTGATCCTCCAAATTGAATATGGCATCTATACTGTTGAGATGTCGAGTGTTGAACTATTGATTCTTCTTCTAGCCCTAAATTATCTGCGTCATTATCGACCTTCAAGATTCAGAGGGATCAAGTTGGCACAAGAAGTTATATTATCAGTCCGAAATTCAGGACGAATTTGGAAAAATAAAATATTCTGAATAGGTCAATTCTGCATAAAAACATATGTTAAAAGTTTTATTTGAAAGAGATAATAAAGAAAGAAATCAAACTTTCAAGGGCCGGCCGGCTCTAGTGACAATTTTTTACAATATTTTAGAGAGAAAATCAACATCGCCACCATTTTTTTCATGTTCCCAACATTTTATCTCTAATTTGTAAATTCGCCAAAGCATACTTTTTTTTGCGTCATGTAGACTTTACAAATTCAAGAACAAATTTGAAGATTTAGTATGTTATAGCTAAATTAATCTTTGTGCGTGTATTCAGATTATTGTTTTTAACATTTTGGATGCACTGGTAGAACAAATTGAACATAAACTCGATTAGTTTGAATTCCTTTCTCATTTTTCAAAAGGCTTCTCCTTCAAACAGCAATGAAAAGGATGAGATCATGATTGTGCAACCGAGATGCAAAGGTTAGCTTGTATTAGTCAATAAATGTTTTTAGTCCAACTTTTTGTAAATTAGCAACATCTTTATCATCCTATTCTACATGAGAGGGGGACTTTTTGGATATGCTATCCCATTCCACGGGGGAAGGGGAACTCAACTAGATTGTATGAGAATCAAAAGAGTGTTTTGGTACATTTAATTTTTCGGAATTTTTAACCGCAGGGTGTTGTATCTCAGGTGTGAGATTTAAACTCCTTACCTGCTTATCAAAGAGGGATTTTAAATCCCTTTTGATAGCCAACTTGTTTAAGACAAGTACATTTGTTTTTAGTTTATCCGAGCACTCGAAACTAGTCTCATTACTCTTTCCTATCTCAAACACGAACAAAAAATTATATAGATGTTGAAACAAATAGAAGAAAATGACTTTTTTTTTATATAAAAAAATAATAATAATAATAAAGTGCAGCCTAGCCTAGCCAAGCCACCCATGCACCAGTTTATTATTTTTCCAAAAATCATCACGGGCCTTTAATTTCCTTTGGATGCTTAATATTTTTGGGCCCAACTGTCTGAAATGCATTCCCCCCCCTCCCCTCTCCTTCAAGTTTGCATCCAAATTAGAGGTGGCAAAATGGACGGGATAGACGGGATTTACTTGGATTCCAACATGTAGTACAAAGTATAAGCATTCATCCAGAATTTCCCTAGACTTCAATAATTATGGCTCTGTTGGTTCCCCAGAGCCCTTTCTTTAATCCCTAGAAATGCACACACGGAATACTGGAAAAAACAATTCCATCAAAAACGAAAAAGAGAGAGAGAAAAAAAGAAGGGGGTCACGGGAGTTAGAAGCGAAGCATCCCATATGGTGGGCCATTATTACGAGTCTCAGTATATGGGCCCACAGTATTGGTGGGCCATGAGCATGCATTTTCCGTATGTGGATCCAGAGTATTATTGGGTCTGCATCCTACACTCGCGTCTCAAGGAAAGCCTGCCCCCTCCTTTTTCTTTCTTTCACTATTGATTAGTATTCTTTTTTCTTTTTTTTTTTTTGTCAATACTGGGAATGTCCCACCTTTTGTCAAACTAATTTTTCTGTGCCCGTGCACCGCGCCCCCTAAGGATACACGAGACGGTAGGAGAGTCAGAATCGACCACACGACCTGAGGCCTAATGAGGTTATCCCATATCCCTAATGATTAGTATTTATTGTTACATTTTTTGTTTGGTAAATAAGGAGAATTGAATAAACTTGCTTTTAGTATCTCTTTTAAAAGCGATTACAATTTCTTACCAAATGAGAGGGTTTCTTTAATTTCCTCCCCATTATAGTGTATTAGGAGTGTATAATCACATCAAATGTCTTATCTCAACTTTGCCACGAATCCACCGTCATAAAAAACTCAGAGTGTATTTGGATAGTAGATTATCCCGGTGATTTTGATTTTTTGGTATAGACCAAAAACCACATCTACACCTCATAATCGCCTATCCACAATGAGACAAAGCACTATTGCCCCCGTACCATCACTTAATTATTTATTATGAACTGAATTCATATATTTACTTTTAATACTCCTAGTTTTACGGCCGATTTTGATTATGCAAACAGCGAGCAGTTAAAATTTTGAATTAAGTAGAAGCCCCAAGTAAATTTAAGAACAGGACCAACTTTGGTATTTTATGATAACATATCCGATGAATTTAACTGGAATAAAGGAATAAAAACACAAATTTTTGCTGTATAATGCATGGTACATAGTCTCAAGATACACAAGCTGGAAGAAAATGAAAAAAAAAAAAGTGAAAAAAGAAAAGGAACAAAAAGTGTGAAAGACCCTAAACATAATCCAAAAATTGAATGATTTAATGTGCTACGTTAAGTTCAGAACTCCAAATAGCAAATGCGACCATATTCAATGCAATTATTAAAAAGACACATCAAGTTTCTTTTTTCTTTCTTTTTTTTTTTTCAATCTCGACCGTCGAATAGGACTCAGCAAAATCATGGAATGCCTTAAAACACGGACCCCACATCAGCACTCCCCACCTGATTCAATCACCACCGTCCACTTTTAACTCGTCACAACCAAACTGTAGCGAAAATCGCAGCTCCAAAACAAACGGCCATGCCATGCACGCGAAGCCCACTTGCATCGGACGACGGCGTATCATCGCCTGACGTGGGAGTATCAGCCGCTGACTTCTTCTTCTTATCCTCTCCAGATGTCGGAGCTGGGGCCAATGCCGGTGCCGGAGCACCAAATAAGCTCAAGGGCAGAAGCACTTTATCCACTTGATAAACAGCAAGTTGGTTGTCCGTATAGATTGTGTTGGCCACCGTGGCATCATCAACCCCAGTCGACACGTTCACTTGGTTGCCGGAGGTGGTCACGTTTAATGGGAATCGGGCCGAGCTGTCTCCGGCTTGAGTCCTTACTGGATTGCTAATAGTTTGGAACTGTGTCGCCGAGATAAATGAGGGTATAATGTGAAATTGGATAAGCTGGACTTTCTGTTGATCGGTTAAGGAGTTGAGGGTGCCGGATTTAAGACTTGAGAAGGCGTTATCGGCTGGAGCAAAAATGGTCAGTCCATTATTTGTATCGTTGAGTTGGCCATTGATCTGATCGCTGATTTGGGTGATTCTCATAAGCCGGATTAATGTAGTGAATTGACCGGCCTTTTCGAGGATTTTGGTGATGTTGGTTGGACCAGCTGGTGCTGGGGCGGCAGCCGGTTGAGCTAGGATGTCCGTGCATTGGAAGAGAACAACTGCTATGAATACAAGAGCTGATGAAATTTGATTCCTCATTGTTATGAAGTTTTGTTTGCAAATTTTGTGTGGTGAGACGGTGCCCTGCCCTATTGGCCTATGCCACTTGGGAAACAAAGAAAACAGGTTTGGTTTTTCTTGTAGAACTATGCTGGTCTCGTCGAGAGGAATGGAGGCTTTTATATGTAAAAAAGGAAAAGTAAACAGTCGTGTTTGGTGAGTTGGTGCATTGTTGTTTATTAGTTAGAAAAACAGTTTGCATCATATGAATATGAATGTTGGTGAGGCGTAGCAACTTTAGTTAGAGAAGCTAATGGAAGAAGCCTAGTTTTGAAGACTATTCATTTCGAATTGGAATGAACATGAGGTTGGAATCACTGCTTAGTCCATTATAGTTTGCTTAGAATTCAAGGAAAAACAGGAGGATCTCAACTCAACTCTCAAGTGGGGTGTATGGCAGAAAGTTTTTCTGTGATTGCTTCACTTCCACTTGTACGTATTACGCATATATGAGATTTCTTTCGCTGGCCTCAATTCAAACTTAGGATAGAAGTTGCCAATTTCAATTGTGTTGTTTCCATTTGGGGTCATCATCGAATTGGAAAGCATACTTTTGCTTGGTTAAGTTTGCCAAGCTTGTAGACAAATCAACTACAATGGAAACTTATATATATATATATGGAACTTGCGTTTATGTCCGCATGTAGATCTTCAAAGCAATAGCCAGGTTGTTAACGTAGGAGTATTAACTTAACTACATAGGATGTATTCCAGCACCCTAGCTGCTATCCTCTCTTGACTTCTGCCCCTTTTTACCAAAAGCGAGAAGCAGAAAACAATGTTCTACCGTTTTAATTGTTAACAATAAAATACATACCTTAATGATCACTAATCATTGACTATTGCTTTTAAAATAATTCATTTGATATACCCTACTGATAAACCAGCCACTTATGTTGTGGTACTCCAGCAGACATGGCCTAGTCTGTGTTCAATTTGATTAATCCATAACTAATTATAGCATCAAATATTAAATTGCTTCTTGCCTCTTATACTCACAGTAACCCATCTCGATTCTCAAATTCCATTGATTCGGGCAGAATGTTTTCTTTGGAAAATGAGGCAAGTTTTTCCTTTTGCATCTCCTTTTGGAAAATGGGGTAAGTTTATTATGGAGGCACCGTGACATACGTACAAAAGCCCTGTTTAAGATTGCGGCGGCTTGTAAAAAAACACTTCTGACACAAGTACCTTTAACAAAAGTACTTTTAAGTTATCAAAAACTGGGTTCCTTAAATTACGAAAAATTAATTAACAAATATCTTAAAAGTAATTTTAGTGCTTAAAAATGCCCTTTTTTTTTTTGTAAATGTACTGTATTCCCAAACGGAGCAAAAATCAAATTTTTACACGGTGTATGCTGATTGGAGTCCAATGGGGTAGTACTTCTGCCCCTGGTGTGGGTTTAGCTCGGGCATTGGAATTGAGCAATCTAATAATACCTTTCAAGATTTGGTTGAGGTCCAATGTTCTCAACTATCGGGAAGAACAGAGAAATCAAGACGTTTGCGTAGCCGACGACCTGGTAAGGTGTGGTTGAAAATTAGTGAAGTAGTTGATAGTTGATACATCGCAACCGAATTGATCTAAAGCTTTCTAAGCAAAGAGGAGAAAGAAAGATAAGTTCCACCTTTTGATCAAATCAGCTTTCATGCATCCACCATAGAATGATGGAAGTTGCTCCAAACAAGACGAAAATGCTTTGACTTGCTAGAGCAAATTCAAAAGATTGAGCTGACTGAACAGCCATTTGAAGGAGTAATTGTTATTATAGCAATTAATTAACTATACAAACTACAATATGTATCCAAGTTACTTTCAAAGGTTAAAGCTCTGAATGTTGTTCGTGTAACCAAAAAGTTAAAATGCTTTTCTAACGAGGTTAACGTTACTACGTTCTAACCAATCTACCATGTATATATACACATTAACAATTATTACTTTTTCTTACATTTATACACTTTTCCTATTAATTCTCTTGCAATTATATGTTTTCTCTAATTAATTTTACATTTCTAAAAATTTAACATCTGAAATACTTTTCAACGAATGCCCATAGGACACCCGTTAAACAGATCGAAAGTTAAAACAAAGAGAAGATAGAATTCGAACCAGGGTAGACCGTAGACTAATATAAAATTTTGCCAACAGCAAATGGCATAATCTTTAAGGACAAATGGTGGAAATACTAACTCAGAACCATACAAATCCTCATTAAGAATGTCTGCTAAATTGGGAAGAAAAAGTAATGGTACATTTGTACCTTATTCTGCCTCGTGCATACCTAGTACTTATTACACTGTTACTTTATTTAATCTTCATTTTGACATGGATTAGTCGCATCACTAACCAAATTAGCCACTGTATAAGACATTCATTTGCCTTTAAGGGTAAAATTACGAATTCTAGCTCTATTTACAATTCCATAAAGAATATTTAGCAAAGAACATATTTGCTAGTCATAATACATATAATCGAAGCTAAATCAATTAAGTAACCCTACAACTTGAAAATAAGAAAGCATGTTGTCTTAAATACTAGCTAGTTCAGTACCATTTCATGATAAGGGTCCAAAATAAAAATATCTTCAAGTCCAGAATTACAAAAATTAAACCCGGAAATGCACCTCTTCCATGACTAAGAAAAAGTGATATATCAAGGCTGCAAGAGTTGGCAATCATGTAAAGAGGGATTATTCATAAATTCATCAGCGCCAAAAGCAGCTGCAGCATAGCGTGGATCATTCTTTGAGGACTTAGCTTCACCTTCTGCATCATTCTTTGAGGACTTAGCTTCACCTTCTGCTTCTGAAGCCCTTGTAGTACTAGTATTAGCACCAGCGGGCTCCTCATCGTTACCACCCTGCTGGTCATCACGTTCCAAGTCTTTCAAAATCTGAAGATTATTCCTTCGAGACATCATCTCAAAGGTAAGCAGATTCATGTTCTGCAAAAACCCAAACACATGCCTGGATATGATATATAACTGAGAAATTCACAACCATCAAATTTTTTTTTTACATAATCTAGAGAGACAATCTACTTGCCTGTAGGAGAGACATTAACTTCAAGCCTGAAACGGCGTCTAGAGCTGAAGGCAGCGAAGAAGATTCAGACTCCACTGGAGAATAATCCAGGCCTGTTCTCTGGATGATACCTGCACACCATTTGCTGTTTTCTGCCTCTTCGGCCAACGAGATGCTCTTGGGTTGGAAGGTTCTTCAGGAGCTCCTGGGTTTTGCGGGCTAGAGCTGGATGGATCCTTTGTCGCTGCTGTCGTTCTTTCATGGCACGAGCCTCTATAGAGGCCCAATCAGCTGGAGGGCCTATAGATGCCACATTAACTTTTAACTACCTCCTCAAATAAATATTTAATCCCTTAGCCTAGATTTTTTTTTCTTTGTAAATAGAAAAGATTATTTCATTACACTTAAATGAAATTTATATTAATGACAATCATTACTTGAAATTTATATTATCTAGAGAGAGAGAGAGAGAGAGAGAAAACTTGTATAAAGAAAAAAAAAACTTCGTGATTAGAGAATTGTATAGAATAGGCAATTGTATATAAAAAAAAAAACTTTTACAAGGAAACTCCAATAGGGAGAAAACTCTCACAAAAATTCTATAGAGGGAGGGAGAGAGAAAACTTGTATAAAGAGAAAAAAAGTTTCGTAATTAGAGAATTGTATAGAATAGGCAATATCAAATGTCGACCTCTAATGAATAGAAAATTTTATAGAATAGGCAATATAAAATATCAACCTCTAATAAAATATCGCAATTAGAAAAAGATGTATAAGGTAAAAAAAAAATAAAAGCACTTCTAATCTAATTAGAAAATTATAGTATGAAATAGCCAATGCCAAATGTCAACCACGAAAAATTGTGTGAAATAAGGCATGGGTATTAGGGCTTTAGTTCCACATTAATGGAAAGGGCTTTTACACACTACTTCTCCGCGAACTTAGACTACGGGTGGGGCCAAGATGCCTTAAGGGGGTGACCCCCTCTTAACCAGAATCGGGTACTACGGTTGCCACTCTTAACCCAACTCTTAGAAGTTCCTACAACCGTTCATGCCGCTGGTCCGATACTACCGCTCATTCTGTAGGGTTGCCTACAAATGTAGGGATTTGAATTCTTGACCTATAATTTGGACGCACTTAACTTACAATCTCCCATGGGTAATCGGTCAAGATTAATGGGAGGAAATTGATATTGCTTTTTTTAATGTTCTGATACTATAGCACCACATTGAATTTTCAAAACACAAAAAAAAAAAAAGAGATAAAGGTTATTTAGTCACAACCTAAGAAATAATCATCGGCTGATGATTATTATTATTATTATTAAATATTGGTTTATTTTATTACATGTCCTAGGACACAAGATAAGTACGCAAAAAATAAACAAAAGAAGAGGTAGGTCCAGTAAAAAAATTTCATGTCATACCTCGCCCCTTAATTTGCATGGAAATTTTATTTTACATGCAATGACTAATTTACCCCATATTTTATCTAAGGTCACGGCATCGAGTAACCCTTATATTATATATATATATATAATCAAAGTGATGGGCATTTTTGTCTTATCATGTGACTCAAGAGCCAAATATGATCTAATAACAAAAAGTTTTTTTTTTTTAAAAAAGTAAGGAAATAGACTCCCTTCTCATTATTTATAATCACCAAATTATGCAAATTTAATTAATGAAGGACAAGAAATCCGAGGCCTGGTTTAATGGCATCACCCTTCATGGTGGCATCATAACTTATTAAGATTTATGCTTAAGTGTTTGGCAAGGAGATTATTTTAAATATTGTTTGAAATATTTATTATGACATTTTTTATGATGTGATGTATATAACATAAAAAATTATCAAAAAATAAAAAAAAATTGAAAAGCATGTTTGTGATGCAACGAAGTACTAATATTTTTTTTTAACAAATAATGCCTATCCAATCACAACAAATATATATATATATATATATATATATTTACAAATAATGCTTATCCAAACACACTATTTAAGGGTTTTCTCCAAATATAGATAAAAACAAAATGGGAAAAAAAACTAGTTAATTGTTCTTTTGGCATATTTCAAATCTTGCATCAGCATGAGTATGAGAGAAACACCATATAATTTAAGATTTGTTTTTCTTTTGAAAATGTTATTTATTCGCCATATAGAGAAACACCATATACTTCTTTTTTTTGTTATTTGCACTCCCATTATCATTTTTATTATATAATTTTGCATTTATTAAACTATATAACATAACAAATGATGCAAATAACATTTCCCCTTTCTTTATCTGTTTTTCCCCATTTTTTCATCAATGGACCTTAGGCAGCCTACGCATAATCTTGAAATACTACTACCATTTTGGCTCTGAACCAGGGAAAACGCCTAAACGTCCCCACACTTCCCCACCCCACCCCACCCCATACAAAAACAAAACAACAACAACAACAACAACAACCCACACGCACAATCCTAGCTAACAGGAATGGTATCCAACTAAAGTTATACAGAGGGAGTTGGAGAAAAACAGGCTCATCTAGACTACAAATGTGCACTGTCAACAGGTCGGTGAGGGATTTCAAAACCCTACTAGTAGCCAATTTGCCTTTGACAAGTAAGTAGAAAAATGCCAAAACCATTTCTTTGCTTTCCGCTGCCAATGGTGGAAGCTGAAATCTTAATTCTTCCCCCATGAACTAGGTCGCAATCCACAAATGCATCAGTTAAACTAACTACACTTGTATCAACCAAATATGAAAAATTTTAGGGCATACAAGTACAAGCGTAAAACAAAATCCTATACGATAAAACTTAGCATGTATACAGAAAAAAAAAAAGAAAAAAGAGCAAATTGAAAATTGCTCTGAATGTTAAAGGAAGCATGTTTAAGCTCGAACAAGCTTAAAACTTCTTCCGCGAAAACTCTTGGTTACTGAAAACTTTTCCAATTAGCTTGCACAAAAATTTCCAATTTCTTGCCAGCTCATTTGTCAGACACTTCAGCCAAAGCATCCTCGGCTTTCACCCTTTGAGGAATGATATCTAAAGGCATAACACCAATTATGAACTATGAACGTAAACCTGAATAAACTACATGCTACTATAGGATGCTAGAACAATTTTCATTAAGGAAACAGTAGCAGATACCTGAGAGGAAGTCAAATCTCTTCCTTTTTGAAACTACAGAAGCTGAGACAACAGAAAGGAGCTCTACGTTAGAATACAACAGATTTGGAAAGGCCTAATAAATTTACTAGCCGCAAGTTTGTGTCTAATTACCAACTTCAATAGCTAGCCATATGTTTACGAGTATTTAAGTGTTTAAAAACCAAGTGCTGTAAAGGATGATACAAAACCTAAATCTTCCATTTAGGGTAAGAGAATTTAGCATCCAGTCCGATGTAAAGAAACCATTTTCACGGTAAAGCAGTCTGAATGATTCAATATGCTGCTATAAATCGACTACTCCAAAACGTTAAACCATTATAACAAAATTTTGACTACAACTGCAAAGAAATAACTAAATATGATAGCATGCACGATTACATGTGACCTTCGAATGCAACGAGAGCTTACCTAGGTGGTCATAAGAAACTTGTTTCTTGTGATCAAGGAAAGCACAAGCATATGCTTCCCTGCAGTACAATTCGAGAAATTTCTCCTGCAGCAGCAATCTAACGTAAATAACGAGACTTGACCAGACAATACATGTACAATACATTTTACATATTAATAGCACAACGGCAACATAAATGTTCCATAAGGTGTAATTCTCCAAAGTAAAGATCCAAATATCATATAATGTGGCATAGGCTCCAAAGCAAATGTAGCATAAGGTAGTATTTCAGATGAGGTTTACAGAAGCATCTTTTATCAGAAAATTCAATCGCAATTCTGCAACATAATATCACAGCAAGTGGAAAGGACCCAGTGCACAAGGTTTTAACCATTCTGAAGTCTAGATAGAGGCTAAGCTTAAGCAGTATAAAATGTGGGATGAAGCTACTACCATACCCAACATATGTAACAACCAATGATATATGCTGTTTGTATAGTTCAAAAGCTGATGGAAATGGACAAAAAGCAAAGGAACGTTCTGTAGTTCTGAAAATATCTCAAAAAGGAACATGTGAATTTGACAAAGTATTGAGGAATCTGATAGACAGCTGTCTTTTCTCTTGCTATCATAAGAGCAACAAGATAATTTCATCTTCCGAGCACTAAATGTCTCCATGAACAAGAAGGGAGGTCATTTTCTATAAGGATTGCATATCCTACAACCAAAATTGTAGCAGTTGGTAAATGACATATAAGAATCGACCCTACCAGTTAAAAGATTTTGTTCATTGTTTTGGGCAGGGTGGGGCCCCTGGGGGGGTGGGGGGGGGGAGCAGCGAGCATCTCCTCATTTTTCATAAGGCAGATTATAGTTATGGGCAATGACTGTACAGTTGCTTTTTTATGAATATCCCCTCAATGCAGGTGATCAAACGCAGGCAGAATACATCATCTGGGCTTAGGAAAAATCATCTTGCCAAAAAGTTATTCAGCAAATGTGACAGAATTACCTTTCTTAAATTTTATTCATAGTGTGATATCTTTCCCCATATAGATATCTTCCCTTTCCAATGTACAGCACTTTTCCTCTAACTTAGCAATAGAAAATAGCACTTCCCATACTTCAGTCACAGGTTCTCCTAACCATTAACATCAAACACTAATAACCAAGACTCCACTGCCCCATTAACTGATATTTGAATCAAATTTTGAGTTGTTCAAGTCTAGCATATCAATTTGTCTGTGCAAAAAGTCTTCCATCTATATAATCAACATAGGTTATGCTAGTCATTACCAAAATATAACCAATACCTGAACAGAAAGCTACTTGTTAAAAACCAAGCGTCTACAAATTTGGTGATTTTGAGAAACTTTTACTCATCAAACACCATTTAGAATCCAATATGTCCACCTCAATCATCATGACCTATTCGTTTTTTCGAAAAAGACTAATACGAATTTTAGTAGCATCACTATTTTGTTCAAATGCACCTACAAAACAATCTCTTAGAAGCCATCTTAAACTAGTTTGCAACCAACTACTCTTGAACCATGCATCAGGAAACTTTTGAGTATCAACACAACGTTACTGAAATTGTGTTTAAAAAAAAAAAAAAAACAATTGGTGCCCTTACACCACACTACCAGATTTCAGTGCGTCACATTGAACTAATACTGAATAATACGAGATCATAGACTATATGTGTGTTATCAAATCCCACATGCCACCACTCAAACGTACCTAAATAGAATAGCATGCAATTACCAGGATCACTAATTAATCCCGAAGAAATACTCAACAAAAATGGAAAACAAAAACCCCAAAACAATAAACTAAAGTACAACAGTTTGAGATAGTAACATACTTTGTAATCAGCAAGTCAAAGAATCCATATTATATCAATTCAACAGACTAGCTATTAGTGCTATGCAATGTTGAATTCCTAAAGTTAAAAACTAAATTTACTAATAAACAGATAAAGAAACACATACTAAAAACAATCAAAATCAAAATAAGGGAATTTTACAGAATCTTTACCGAAGCTTTATTTGCCAAGAATATAGCCTCCTGAGCCAACCTGGCACTGGCATCGTGATCCTTCATTATTTTTTGTATCCTGTTCATGGGAAATTTGCACTGGGGCCCTTCTTCCCGCTCGTTTTCATCATCTCCCTCTTCCACCGCGACCATATTCTTCTTCTTCTTCGAATTCTTCATCTCTTTCTTCCCACTACTCTCCTGCTCCCTCTCCTCCTCTTCCGCCACAGCTTTCTTTTTTCCTTTACTTTTCTTCTTCTCAACTTCCTTCGGAGTACTACTACTACCAGCGCCACCACTTTTCTTATTTTTCATCAACCCACTTTTCCCAATTTTCCCCCATTCCTTTACAGCAATCTGGGAAGCGACCTTCTCTTCAAACAATAAGCGAATATCCTCGTCGTCGCTGTCCTCTTTTGCTCCTTTTTTCGCTTTCTTCGTAACAACTTTTTTCCCCCGTTCTGGCTTGGAGCTCGACGACTCCAAAATCAAAACCTCTTGCTCCTCCTTCTCCTCCTCCTCATCTCTGTTCTTCCTTTTTGGGGCAGATGGGTTTTCGGGTTTAGACAATTTTTTGCTCCGAGTTCCATTAGAAATACTTCTCTTCCCCACCATTGTTGGGAAAACTTGTTATGGTACACAAGCTACGGGTTCGAATTGAGTTGAACCCACTTCGGAGAAGGCCTGAATGTATCAAAATCGAACAAATAAAAAGGCCAGTGTGGGCGGGGCGGATGGATGGTTGGGGAGTTTGGGCGGGGTTCAAATAGGACAATAGGGGACCCGCCCAGAAAGGGCAGAGTTTAATGTGTAGTAGTATATTGCTTTCATTCATTAGTTAACTTTCTTTTAACAATCCTTTTTGGTTTCATTAATGAGATTTAGAATTAGAATCATTTGTTTTCATAACTTACCATAGTAAACCCTTGACTTATATCTTTAGTTCTCCTTAATTATATTTCTACTTCTAGTGTTTAATTTTCTGATGATAGCATTTATGACTTATTGTTTGTACATGAATCTATAATATGTTAAGAAAATCCTAATTGGTGAAAATTTTCAAGTATCCTTAGAAGGGGAAAAAGTTAATAGAGAATATCGATCACGACACATTTAATTTTCTAATAATCCGATAACATGTGGTAATTCTCTACCGGTAATTTTCCGAGTAGCAAGAATTCCTTTATTTTTTGGATAAAATGCCAGAAACAATTTTGTTTAATATTGTTTGAATCATAGATTAGCTGATAAAATGCAATAACTAATAATAATGCATTGAAATCATGTTCAAGTGTCAGATAAAAGATTTTGCTATAAGCACAAATACAAAGGACAAATCTCGTGGTAATAGGGTGAAAGATCGAAAATCTGAAGCACTTTCCCTATTCAACGCATACATACTTAACCTAAAGATTTGTTACCTTCGATTTTGCAGAGTAAGTTGCATGCATTTGTTTGTGACTCATTAAGATATCGTTATTACTCAATATTTTTTTTTACAATGAGTGCTGTATTTCTTTTATCTTATTTCATTAGTAAGATATTTGATTACTTTTTTGCAATAATTTATATGAAAAGAGATCCATGTATATAGAGCTATAAAGAAGTCATTTTAGGGGTGCTTGTTTCACAGATTGGAATCGGAAATGGAAATGGAATCATAGACTCTGATTTTGGAATTAAATTTTTCATGCCAATATCTAGTTTGGTTCACACATTGGAATTAGCATCATTCCAATTCCTGATGCTTGGTTTGATGAGTGTTTTGGAATTAAATGCAATTAAATTCCAAATTTACCCCTGATATAACAATTCTTATAAAACAAAGGGATAATTGCAGAAACTAGTAGGTTTTATATTTAACAAAAATATGAGACTTTGTAGATTTTGAAGTTTAAGGAAGGGATATTTGAAGTTTAACGACCGTTATACAACTTTCAAAACAAACAAATTCATTCTAAATTTTTTTTTTGGATAATTTCATAAACCAAATCACGGTCACTTTCACAAAAGTCATATTTTCTCATAAAAGATCAGTTTTTTATGACTTTCCTCCATTATAAGAACAGAGTACCCATTTTTTCATAAACAAATAAATTATAGGATAAAATAAAAATAAACCCGTTTTCCAATAAAACACCAGTTCTTTATGGCTTTCCTCCATTATAAGAACAGAGTACTCATTTTTTCATAAACAAATTTATTTATCGGATAAAATAAAAATAAACCTGTTCTCCAATAAAACACCAACCCTTTATGACTTTAGAATGAAGGGTTAAAATATCGTTGTCTCTATCACCATCAACTTTTGACTCCCTACTTCTTCCATCCCACCCAACACCAGAACGAAAAAGATTTCACAAAAAATCAAATCTTGCATGAAATGATCAACTATAAAGCTTTATTAATATGCCAACCGCAACTATGTTCAAATGCTATACTGAGCAGGTTCTTAATATACAAAGAACAATTCGTACTAAAATCTCACAATTAATTCACAGCAAGTCATTTTTCCTGCACTGAACAAGACCCCTGAAGCGAAGATCTTTAGGTTGAGGTTCTTAATATACTGAGCAGATTCTTAATATACAAAGAACAATTCGTACTCAAATCCACAATTAATTCACAGCAAATCATCCTTCTTGCACTGAACAAGACCCCTGAAACGAAAATCACAAACCCCTTGGATTTGGGTTGTGGGTTTTCTTCAATTTTTCTTAGAGATCTTTCTGGTGGAAATCTTGTTGAACAATTTGCCCACTGAAGATATTTGCCCACTATTAATCCATTTAGATCTACTTTAAATCTTTTTTTTTCAAAACATTTTGGATTACAGATGAAGACTATATGATGAAGAAGAAGAGATAGGAAATCTAACGAAGAAGAAGAACAGAAGATGCGGCATGTGATGGAGAGAAAGAGAGTGTAGGTCCGTCATAAATGTTGTCTGAGGGAATAAGTAGAGGGTTTTGTCCAAAACCTCCCAAATTGCTCGGGAATGGGATAAGTCCAATTTTTTAGAAATGATTCAAAAATTTGCATTCCAATAAACTTAACCCAAGCAATAAATAAGAGGTTCATTCATTTCTGTGATTCCCAATCCCTTGCTATTAGAGTTTCTAATAGCTTTACAAACTAGAATCCCATCATTAAACGCTCTAGAGGTTTGAGGTAAATTAAAAAATTTTGAAAGACGCCTAATGAGAAATGGACCAAATGGCCTCCTTACTACTTACTAGTTACTAGATGCCAACTGAAAATTTCATAAGAATGGATTAAACAAATGGAAAGAAATCCAATGGTGAATTCCTTGTTTATCCCTCTGATTTTCTGTTGTTTTTGAGTTTTCCTTAAACTCATGAACTAGTACCGCAGTTCCCAATTGCTGTTTCCCAGATTGTCAAAGCCAAAAAATTAGCTAAAACTACTTGGTCATTTTAATTTGCTGGAAGTTGATTATTTCTTTTTTTCCGTAACGGCACATCTAATCTAGTCTAACCTACTCCCACTTTTAAGAGGGGGGAACCTACTCTATGAGAATCGACTCTAAAGAGTGACGCAATTGAGTCGGGGGAACCTGACGGGGACGCAATTGAGAGGTAAGGTTTGAACCCCTAACCTCCCACCCCACTATTAATGTGCTAGAAGTTGATTACCGTGCTTAAAACAATTTTGGAACTGTGATTTACATTACCAATACATAAAGACAAGCCACACGGCAGCAAGGCACTAGCTTTGCTGAACACCTATTCAACGGCCCTTCAAATCCTCCGTCCCGTCAGTTTTGTATTTATATAGCTGCACTACACACACACGAAACAAACAAAAACAAAAGGTAATTTCCAGACAAAGGATTATAAGCGATTCAATAATCAATTCGTCAAATGTGTAACATAAAAAGTGTCTATAACTGGGGATGACAATTAGGTCACAAGTCAAGTTGTGATTCAAGTGTCCAGAATAACACGTCAGTCAATCCGAACATGACCTACACAATTAAATGAGTCAAGCTCCTTCACCAGCTTTTGGAGTTATTGTGGGGAGTTAGGTTTATTTGCCAAAAATTCTTACTTTCGTAAGAAAATGTCAGAAAAAAAAAAGCTCCTTCACCGAACACGACCCATTAATTTCGCAAATTACTTGAACCTGATTTGAATAAGCTGTTTGCTTAGCTTTCTTTTTTCTTTTTTTGTGTTTCTCACCTTGGTAGTATGACGGAATTTTCTATAATTAAGTTTTCATAAAAATATAGAAAATTGCAGTCCAATCCTAAATTTCGAATATGTTGCTTGTAGTACTTTTTTGGTTTTTTTTTTCGAAAATATCATGAACAAAAACAAAAACTGTGAGGTTTTCACAAATAAAATCTATTGTTTTCACATAAAATTCATGATTGCATTCTTGTAATACTAATTGACAGCCTAGATTAGTTTTTTTATTTATTTGTTCCCCTATTTTATTTATTAAATTATAAAATTACACATTAAATGGGTCGCATAGGTCAACTTGTGATCGACTTGATTTGGATCTGTTTGGTTGGTAGGTTATTTGAGTCTGATTTGATTTTGACCCAAAATCATGAAAAGTATATCCAGACCTACTAATTTCATGTGAGGTTCGAATTATATTTTCGGATTCTGTCGAAAGTTGCCACCTCTATCTATAACAATCTAAAAATCACACTAAATATAGAATACCTCGTTATAATTACGGGTGAATAGTAAATTATCTCCCATATTCATTAAATATACGCGTTACCTATTAAAAGCTAATAATCAAACATCGACTTTGGTCTCGTTTGGAGTTGCAGTACTTTTGGTAAAAAAAAGCACTTTTATGTGCCAAAAATACTTTTAAAATATTTGGTGAATATCATCCCATAAAATTAGCAGTAGAGTTTTTTGGTGTTAAAAACACTTTTAGCAAAAGTTTAAATTTGGTACTTCTAGAGTAGTTTTTGTAATTTAAAAAATAAAATATCAAATTTAGTCATTTTATCCTATATTATAAACCAAATAAAGAGATAAACACTTTTAAAAATTTTCAAATTACACATTATCCAATACAATAAGTACTTATTGAACTACGTCTTCAAATAATACATTTAAAAGCACTTAATACATATTTTTATTAAATTTTTTTTTAAAAAAATATTTTTCAATAAGCTACCGCAATTCCAAATGGCCATTTGACTTTTCGTTTATGCAACCAACAAAAAGATCAATATGGCATTAGATAATTTATTTGTTGACAAATCTTATTCTTTTACTGACAAAGGATCGTATAAGAATGAAAACTTTTGAGTGCCATATTTTATGAGGACAATTTTTCTCCACATGACAAAGTGCTTTAGTTAAACCGTTAGTATAACTAACGGTGTTAGCCTTTATGGAGTGTTCTGTATATTTTGTGAATATAGGGAGTGATTTTCTGTTCACCCCTAATAATGGGGGCATTTCGTTTTCAAGCCTATAACCTTAATTGATTTTTTTTTTTTAACTTCACTCCCCAGAAACGAACATCTAACCAACTAGTAGTACATGACGGTGGACCTTTTTCTTTTTTTTTTCAGAGACGATAATTATTATATAACCTAATTTATCCTACACAAGAGGGAGGAGGTGAACCTGAGAAGGCCTAGAAGTAATTCAAAAGAGATTGAATCATCACCAGACCAAACAGCTGTACTACGTACTCTTCTGAATTTTTTTAGGTAAAGCCACTTTTAACGTGGCAATTACCTTCCATCCCACCAAATTTTAATGCTTTGATGGTGGTCACTGGACAAATGCCGGTGGTTGGTGGACCTCTTTATCTCCGTTTTCTACTTTTCAACAAAGTATTGAGTTATGATCTCTTAGAACTGCTCCTTTTCTTTCTTTTTTAGTTTACTTTATTTTATTCTGTTTATTTGTTTGTTTATCTTGGGGCATAACAGGTTCCTGAGACGCGGACACATCATAGTACTGCTCAACGGCCCATTATTTTTAGTATCGGGCCTGCTTGTATGTTAATACTTTTCTGTTAAGGAGAAAACACTTCTTCAGTTCCAGGCAGATTTCTTTGGTGTCTCGATTCACCAATTCCCTGTTTTTTTTCACTAGCTCTTTGCAGGTTCTTCCTTTTGTAATTTTGATTTAATTTATTAATAAAATAAAGGGCCGGCATCCCTATCCTATGAACGGGATTTGTCCAAAAAAAAAAAAAGAGAAAAAGATCACACTTCTTCCAGCAGCTGGTTTGCCACGAAGCAGAAGAAGCAACAGAGGAGAGAAATTTCTAACTTTTGGCAGCTACTATTCTTAGGACGATTACCTATATTTTTTGTTGATTAGTATACAGTAATCCACCTTGGAAAACATTGGGTAATAAAAGAAGAAAAAAGTTCTTGCAATCTTGCATACTTCACAGCCTTGTTCTAATATTGAAGATCATGTGGCTTAAATTTATGGTTAGAAACGAGTATCTTAAACTAATATACACATTTTTTTCCTCTTCCATTGTTCTTTCGCTTGTTGGACTTTCTTGATAAAAAATCATGGAGGCTATTAGATGTGCACTTAGCTTGGAAGAAAGGAAAGCAAGAATATGGTAAATCACTTTGAATAAACTTGACAAAATTCTTCGACAAAATTAATGTAGTTCAAGATGCAAAAACTCCATCCTTCTAAAATGAGTTTCAGAATCTCATACTTGGATGATAGATTCTTACCAAGTTGATTATAGGAGGGTTCTTGTTGCAATGTTTCTGATAAATCCGTACAAAAGTTATGGGCTCTCGTATTATTCTTACCAGATATTGGCTCAATCAATTTATTGAGTTTGGAAGGACCAAAGGAGAATTAGAAAATAAGAAAGAAGGGGAAAGCATGAAGAGATGTGTCATACAGGGTTTGTTTAACCGGCGTCTAAGTAATGCGTCCTACGAACTATGGAGTGTCTCCCGCGTCTAACTTTTTAGGATAAGGAAAATTAAATTGAAAAACCTCTCTTTAATAATTATGCAAAAATGGGAGTGGATGTTTGTATACCTTTATGGTAAACTAGGCATATTCTCAAGTATCCATTGGAGATTTGTTAGAAAAATTTTACTATCTCACAACTCAATTTTCTTTCTTTTGTTAGTAAAGCAAGAAAAGACATTTCCGTAAATAATGTTAATATGAGAAAAAAGTCAGAGAAGTAGTGTTGTCTCGGGAGTTGTGCTAATATAAGGGTCGTTGCATTTCAAATAATCAGCGAGCGAGAAAATAATTATTTTCTTTTTCTTTTTCCGGTCCACAAGGAATGACTGGAATTTTTTTTATGAAGGTGCTTCGCCGCATGCAGTTTTTAAATCGCCGCATCCATTTGGATACGACGATGAACATTTTTTAAAAAATTTTTTAACCAAACCCTAAACTCTAATTATCAACCATAAACTCGGAACCCTAATTTATAAACCCTAAACCCTAATTCATAAACCTTAAACCCTAATTTATCAACCCTAAACTCTAATTTATCAACGCTAAACCCAAAAATGATCTTAGAATGTATTATACTTTACAACAAAAATTACGTTAAAAACATGCTATTTTGTTTTTGCTATTAATTGGTGATCTAACATCGATGAATGGGTAAAAGTGAGGTTTAGATTCCAAATTCAAATACAAAAATTAATTTAAATTTGTGATGTTGCATCCTAATTATGAAAGTTTTTTGCTTTTACGAATAATTTAAGGTACCATAAATAATGTAGCATCAACCATAAATGTCTAATATAGCAAAGTAAAAAAGCATTGTCATTGTTTAAAGTTACAAATCACCCATGAACGCTACAAATCGTAATCACCCATCAACGCGCCTCAAATTCAAATACTATTTACTTTTACTTTTACTATTACTACTACCGTTACTTTTCTTTACTGTTAATATTTACTATTACTATTACTATTTACTTTTACTATTATTTTTATTATTACTATTACTATTTATTTTTACTTTTACTAATTCCTATGTACAATTCTTGTAATATCGCTATATTAACGTTGAATCAATCAATTCTAAATAGGAAGATATTAAATATAATTATTAGTAACTACTTGTACTAAATAGCAACAATAAGACGTAAATACATGTAAATCCTAAACATAAAAATGCAATAACATTTACTAAATAGTACTTGTACTGAACAAATAAACTAAATAGTACTTGCTTGCACTGAACAAACAAATATGTAGATGTAATACAATTAAAACTAAAAACACTATTAATTAATAAACTATTACTAATTAACTAATTCAAATACCAATCAAATGTAATAAATTAACACTAATTAAATATAATAGTAATCTTTTAAATCAAATTTAATCAACTAACAAACAAAGTAATACTAATTAAAATAATAAACCAACCAATAAAAATTTGTCTGAGATACCTGTTGGTTCGTCAGAGATTCTGGCCGCCCACCATCAAATTCAGATCCCAAAAGTCCAACAGCGTTTTATGACTGACAAAGGAAACCAACACGCACCAACGATCTTCAATGTACGCGAACGAACCGTCTGCACAATGGTGAGAAGCCAATCTGGGTAGGAGTTCTTTGACAGAAAATTACACTGTAATAGAAGGAAGAAATTGGAGAGACGATTAGTGGAAGGATACAAATGGGATTGTGCGAGTCAAATTGACAAATTCGGTTGTTGATTTATAGCCAAACACATGTTGCATCGTTTGTATCAACACGATCCAGCTGTTTATCCAGAATTAATCAATGACTAAAATAAATAAATAAAGTGTTGATTGAGTGTATGTGCCGTTGATCATAATTGATCAACAGCCCATATAGCCCTTCGCCGCATCTATTAATGGATGTAGCTACTCCTGACATCGTATGCGGCATCTGGATTTTTTTAAAAAAATTATTTGACACTACACTGTTGATCAACTATTGATCAATGGTACTGCAACTAAGCAGCATCCAAAAATGGATATGGCTAAGCAGTCGCTGCAATGCGGCATTTTCATACACAGCACAAATTCAGCCGCATCCAAAACTGGATGCGACTAAGCCAGTCTCCACATTGAATTATTGTGCCACTTTTAGAAAAATCTAAAATAAATTCAATTTCCCTCAATGCCGCTTTTCTCATTTACGGCAACCCCTATAAGAGCCCTAATTTGTCCAAAACGCCAAATTTATCGTGATTTCTTATTTAGGCATTATTTGCAGAAATTCGCCATAAAATTCCCTTGCCTATTAGTATATTTCATCTTTAATGACAAATACCTACTCATCTGCTTGTGGTTGATCCGTTTTTTGATGAATACAAACCCTGAAAAGTGCAAAGGAACATTGGTGAATTTCTCTTGCCAAACTTTAATTGCCTGTATATCCCGCCTCCCAGGTTGACCACCTTAAACATCTGTAGCTCCAAAAATTAAAGAAAAAGAAATCAAAGTCACTTTCTTCTCTTACTCATTTTTTGAATAACTATGTGATTTTTTATTTGTAAATTGTAGTAAACTAAATTTTTTTTATCTTTTTCTTTTTGTGATTGTGATAGAGTGGCGTATGATTTCTTTGTTTATTTTTAGTTGATTTTTATAATGATTTAGTACAACTTAAGGATTGAGCCATGGGTTGAGAAGAGGTTGGGAAGAAAAAAATAAGGTTCATAAGAACTCTGTTTCGAGCATATAGAGTTGAATTGATACTGGTGTATTTCTTTACAAATATTTTTTATTTTCTGGACTATAATTTTGTGATATTGTGGTACTACTAGATATTTGTTTTTTAGGTGGTTGTTTTTCTTAAAGTAAACAAATTAGTTTAGAAGTATTTTATATAGCAAAATGATCAAAAGGGTGGTTTAGGATTTTTGAAAATTTTGTTACATGAATAATAAAAGTAGCAGAGATAAGTGAAATTTTAAAATTTTAGGGGTGATAAATGATATTAAGAGGAACCTCGTGGGAGGTTTTTTCCCCCTTGAAATTCAGATCCAAGCAAGCTCAACATCACAAGTTAGGAGTTAGGACCAATGAAGTAACACACTTAAACTGAAATATATTCTTTGCCTCCAAATCCACTTATCAAACGCTTCCTAAAATTCATTTAGTGCATTTTCTCTCACAATTTCACAAGATAAAAGTTTTCCTCGTTGAAAGATTCAAGGATCATAAACCACTATTCACATTAGTAAGGCGGAAAAGGACTTCACATTAACAGTATCTGGATATAGTTGTCTAACAATATTAATAATATTCACTACTACCCTCCAGTCCTGCCTTTAACCGAGTAGGAATTTGTGTCCGGTATGTGCAAGTGCAAGTCTCATAATTAGTTACCACCACATATATCGAAAGGTAATAAACTTATCAGGAATGTAAAAGGTAAATGTGTTATGTTGGTTTTGTATTTTTTTTTGTTCTCGATGTGAATTCTTGCTCTTGTTCACTAAATTTCCTCAATGATATATAGTTGCTCGGTAATGAAAGATGATCTAAGATACCAGTAAAGGAAATTGAAAAACAACGCATGAATGAAAGAAGGCAGACCACATAGGAGGAGCGAACCGAAAAACACAGCTTTTCAGAGGTTTTCTCTGATTTTGTCCGCGTCAACAAACAATTCGAAATATCTCAACATTTTTAGATCAAGTAATCTAATGGATCATCGCAATTGTGCTAGGAGGGAAATAATTTCGTGAGATAAGAGAGGTGATTTCCAACACAATCGTACCAGTATATCCAAATCCCATCCAAGCTCAACATCACAATTTAGGACCAGTCATGACAAGGGGACCTCACATCACCATTTCGTGTCAACGTACTGATTTAGACAAGCTTCTGGGCTCTCTCAAGAAGGAGAATGAAAAGCATATTATTAGTATTATTTTTTTTTTCTGACATTTTCTTACGAAAGTAAGAATTTTTGGCAAATAAACCTAACTCCCCACAGTAACTCCAAAAGCCGGTAACTTGTGGAGTCCTGTGAGGGACTTATAAACCTAAACCCCAACCCCCCCATTACCGATGTGGGATAGAAAACCCCACAGGGGTGCCCCGCTGCTAAGAGATAAAGACCCCCCAAGCCCCCTGAGAATGAGTTTTCTTTCTGACATTTTCTTACGAAAGTAAGAATTTTTGGCAAATAAACCTATTATTAGTATTATTGGTTTGCTGACTTTGTGTGTTTTAGTTCGTGGAGCGGCCTGATTGTCAGCATCCTATTCAATCTTCAGAGAACACCTACTCAATACAAAATAAATCGAGATGTGACAATGACGATGCACTGATAATAGTCCTATGCCCGGCATCATGCTAATCAGCCTATTACTGCACGACACTTTGAATATGACCCTGGTCCAAACATGATCAAGCAATTGATTGATGATCCTTAGGGAGTCAATTTAGCTAAGAATTTAGTACTCCCTCCGTCCCGTTTTGTTAGTCTTGATTTTTTTTTTCACACAGATTAAGAAAGTGCAATTAATTTGATTGGAAACATAAATTTAGATTAATAATTTCCTAAAATACCATTATGCTAATCACGAAGAGGTGATTTCTGACCGGCTGGAGTGAACCAAGAGCTAGAAGTGTTCCGGCTGAAAAGGTCAAAGCGGTCTTGGTCACCTGTTTAGGTTACAAGAGGGACTGAATCCCCCGGTACCACTCCGAAGCTTAAGTCAGGGATTAGAAAAATGGTTTAATAGTAGAGAGAATGAGTAACTTGCTTTACCATAAAAAGATCATCCCCCCTCTCAGTAGAAGTATTGAGTATTTATAGAGGATAGGCAGGAAAGAGGGACTGCTGGCACGGTCCCTAAAGATATGACATGGGCAGTGCATCAAGTTGATTTGATGTGCTCCTGCGGAAAGGCCAGCCGGAACAGTTGTCAGAGCCAGGCGGCGCATGTGTCAGAGCAGCTTTATCAAATGTCAGAGGTGTCAGAGATCACGTCCCACCTCTCCGGTGGCCAGGTCTTTGGATGTCACCTCGGCTCTAAGACAGAAGATCTTGGCCGAGGTGGTAACAGGGTCGAAGTCATTTCGGCAAGGGGATTACCGAAGCTGCACTTCCAGAAGTACCACAGGGTGAGACCCAGGACTATTTGAGCCAGAACGACTATCCTCACCAATTAATATCAATTACAGCTAATGGTGCCAATAAATATCAGTTACCGCCAATAGTGCACCCTGATTGTTTCAATTACCGCCAATAGTGCCAATAAATATCAGTTGCCGCTAATACTCCATTTCATAATCCATTTCAGGCGCCTAATACTCCATTTCATTTTCAATCATCCGCCAATAGTGGATTCAAGTTCTTCCCACCAAAATTATCTTCAATTTTTACACTGAACTCTATAAATATGGCAACTAATTAAGCTTAAGCAAAGGCAATTAAAAATGGATAATTCATCCATAATTAGTGCCATCGATTTGAATATTTTGCCAGAAAACGTCTTCTCAACTTTGCAAAAAAATACTTTCATTGATGATTTTTAAATCATCTTCCAGAAGATTTAAATCACCGATTTCAACTTGGGCAAAAAAATCCTCTTCATTTCAAAGACAACTTGTGCACATTCTTGACTCGTTGAGATGAGATCATATTCTTTTGTTGGTGTTTCATCAGAAAAATTGTGAGAATATGGATGATTTTTCAAATTTTCACTCATGATTTTGTAAATAATGATGGCATTATTTGTTTCCCTCCTGATATAAATAAATTTCAAAGAATAACAAATATAGACTTTTCATTTATCTATGTATTGGACAAGGTCAATGTATTCAATGTAGTGGGTTAGTATTTAATAACAATGTATTAATAACAAGATATTTAATAAGAGTATTTTAGACAATTTGAAAGATTATTACATTCCTTAATGGGAAAGTGGATTATAATTTGGGACAGACGAAAAAGGAAAACAAGGCTAACGAAACGGGGACGGAGGGAGTATAAGAAGAAGTAACAAATACTGAAACATTACTATATGATTTCTTGAAGATTTCAATGAACTTGGACGAAGATGATTAGTCTTTTCAAAATCGGACTCGTACGTTTACCAATCATAGCCAGTTTTACCAGTTTGTCAATTGCCGGTCAAACTATTGTGACAAAAAGGAAAAGAGGTCCAACAATTTCATGTGACCCATCAAATTCTGTCGTGCACTGGCCACTTGGTAATTAGGTAACGGTGGTGGAATGAGTGAGGCTGAGTGCCGCTTGCATTTACGCACCGACAGTTGGAGTGCTTGCCAACCCAGTCAGGCAGTCACCGTCCAGTCAATCATGTTGCTATCTTCTTCTAGTGGTTGTGGACTTTTGGAACCGGGCAACCTATACTTTTACCAACATGATTTTGCGGATACAAGGAGATTCTTGAAAATATTAAACTAATTGGAAAGGTGAATTAACTCCGTTAAAGAAGTAGTTAGTAGAATGTTGGTGATGTATTATTGCTAACAATTTTTCAATATTAGATGGAAGAACATCTAATTCTAAATTGCCCTTTAGGATTAGAGGAAGAAGACATCAATGGACTTTTTGTTTTCCACGATAAATGGTATGGATGGTATAATTTCTGAAAAACATTTACAAATATTATCCTGCTCGTATTATAGGCATAATTTCTAATCATTTTTTTATCACATATATATCACATCACGAAAAATGTTACGTATTCCTTTGTTTATTCAGAGAATACATTTGTAAAAGTTTCGAAACTTCACAAACAAAAGAAAAGAGAAATGGGTAGGTTTCAAGTTAATCAGCATTTGTTTGCTAATCGATATGAGGATGATTAAAGGTACACTTTCATTCGTGAATGTTGCATAAAAGAAAGAAAAAAGAAAATGGCAACAAAGAAAAAGAAGTCCGCTAATGCGAAGCAAGAGACCATGAGAGAGCTGCCACTATTGGCTTAATCAATCTGAGGCAGTGGTTGGAGGTTGGATCTTAAATCTGTCTTGAATTGTTCTCGACTTGATTCCATGGTTTGGCTGTCTCAATAATCTATCTCGCTATCTGCAACGACCGCCACGTTTTCCAACGAAAGAGACAAAGCCTACCCATGGCCCGTCAGAAAATGTCCAAAAAAATTCTCTATTTTCAATTGTCGTCATAGCTTCACTCAAAAAAATACACTCTATTCTTACATCCGTTTGCTATTCTAATGTTTACGTGCATCTCTTGAATCTTGAATTTCAGTATTATTTTTTTAAAGTTTGATGGCTCCCATCTTTTACCGATAATTATAATACTGCAGCATTTTTTATGATATACTCCCTCCCATTTTTTATAACTGACGTTTAAGAAATTTGTTCTCGTGTACTTTTATCTGTCGTTTTATTATCCCCATACAGTATTAATTATTTTTTCACAATTTTACCCTTTTATCTCTCTTTTCCAATACAGGGTTCTTAATTACTACTCCTAGTAATTAGTTTGGTGGGAGTTAGTTTGCATTGCTTTTGGCCTAGTAAAACAGCACCATTTAGTACTCTAGTGAGAGAAAACATGGGTGAATTGGACAATTAATGAGGGTACAAAAGGAAAGTAGTGTATAGATTTAAGCAATGAAAAACTTTTCTTAATTGGTGTGCAAAACCTTAAACATCAGTTATAAAAAAAGGGAGGGAGTAATATATATGAGATAAAAAGTTAATTAAAAAAAGAGTGTTCATGATGTAATTAAATAAATGTTTGAAAAAAACAAATTTGACAATCCAGACAAAACCTTAAAATAAATAAGGTAAAGAACGGCAAAAATTTAGATGGGTTGTGGTTGCTTTTCCATCCTGTACAACCATCAAAATCGCACCTTCGTTATTATTAATGAGCCATTTGGTTCAAATTTTACAGTTATTATTAGTATAGGTATGATAAATATATTGAGTTTGTGATAAATTTACAGCAACGAGTTTTAGTAATGAAAAATAACGGATAAGTGAAATCATAGTCTTTATGCATGAGTATAGATAATATTGAAATCTATTCTTTATCTTCAAACCCACTTACCAAGTGCCTCCTAAAATTCATTTACTGTGTATTTTCTCTCACAATTTCACAAGATAAAAGTTTTCCTTATTGAGAGATTCAAGGATCCTAAAATCACTTTTCACTGCTACCATCCAGACTTGCCTTTAACCAAGTAGGAATTTGTGTCCAAGATGTGCATGTCTATGTCTTCTAAATATAGTTACCACCATATGGATCGAAAAGTAATGAACTTATTAGTAATGTAAGGTAAATGTGTTATCTTGGTTTTGTACTTTTTTTTTTTTTGGTTCTCGATGCGAATTCTTGCTCTTATTCACTAAATTTCTCAATGATATTGTTGCTTGGTGATGAAAGATGAAAAAAAAATACCAATAAAGGAATTCGAAAAACAGGTGGTTTGGCTCTTAGCAATAAATATTATTGCTTTTTTTTTTTGTTAAAAAAAATTTGGGTGGGTTCGATTCTGATTATTATCATAGGTCAGGGTAGGTCTTTGGAACCATAGGTCGCTTGTAGAGGTACTTATAAATTGTCCACTAATACAGCTTTCACATGACAGTGATATTTGAACACACGACTTTTTTGTGAGAAAATAACCAATTCTTATTAACTGAACAATTTGTGTTGTGTCGGCAACAAAATAGAAGCGGGCAAATGGATTGTTGCGTTTGTGCAGCAATCCAAAAATGTTCGGAGGGGATCGAAATAATTCCGTGATGCGAGAGAGGTAATTACCAACACAATCGTAGCGGTGTTATACTTTCGGTCGCACCTTTTTTGACCATGTGCAATATGAGGTAGCAAGAGTTAGCCGGGGACACTGTATTTGTGCACAAATTAAAGAAAGAATGTGAAGGAGAATATTACGTCACGAGATGATAAAGGCAACTCACTGTTTGGTTACGTGGATCGTAAGTTTTTGAGAATTTTTTTTAAAATTTTTATTGTGTTTGGATAGTAGATTATTTAGAATAATTTTTTTTGATATAATGTATATGAGATAAAAAGGTGATTTTTAAATGTGTTGATGATGTAAGCAAATAAAAAAGACAAATAATCCACTATTCAAACATTATTTTAATTAGCCCTGTTTGGATTGTAATTTTTTTTTTAAAGTTACGTTTACATAATCACATTAGTTTAGTTTATTACTGTGCTTTTGGTAAAACAACACTTTTAGATGTTAAAAGTATTTCTAAGGTTTTGGGTAAATATCATTCTGTAAAATTAGGAATGAAACTTTTGATGTTAAAAGCACTTTTAACAGAAATTTAAATTTGATGCTTTTAATGTAGGTTTTGTAATTTAAAAATCAAAATGTTAAATTTAATCATTTATTCTATATCATAAACTAAATAAAGTGATAAATACATTTAAAATTTTCGAATCACACATTATCTAATAAAATAAGTACTTATTAAATTATATATGTTTCAAAACAGTAAGCTTAAGAGCACACAAATACTTAATAAATACTTTTATTAAAAAAATATTTTTCAATAAGTGACCCCAAACTCCAGCCTAAATCATACACACATCATATCCACAGAATCAATTTGTTTGTTTAACGTTTGCCTTTTTTCCTGGGGGAAGGCGAGATGATCAGCAATTACCATATTAACAAAACCATTCAAGGACGAAAACAAGAAAATAAAAATTTTATTCGGTTAAGAATTACTCCCTAGCTTGGTCCCATCGATCAGCAAGGGAGGAGCACATTTAGGCTGGCACCATTTAGATTTACAGTTGTCCAGAACTTCCAACATTTGTAGGCCTGAGATAGTGGTTTCCAGGACTCGATGAAGAAACACCTGTCGCCATCTCCTTCTTGGAGCCCACCATTCATCATCATTCATTCATCCATTCGTTTGTTCTGCCACTATATAAAATCACCGAAAAATGGCTTCATCTTCCTCCTCCACCACCTACGCAAAACGCGGTATAATAATAATAAGCTTCACTTAGCTGATTTCACCCTTCACCTGCGGTTACACAATGCGCCAATAACAGTGCAGCAATACTGCTTTGTGAAGAAGAAGAAGAAGAAGAAGACGACGACGCCGTCTTCACGTGATTCGTCAACCCACAAGCAAAACCCAGTTATCCAAATCAGCTCAATCATCTAAACAATAAAGAAAAGACAACCGATGGCGTGTCGTGCCCTCCTCTCCTCGTCATAGCTATCTTCCGTCACTCCTCTGTTTCCTCCCGATTCCCTACTTCTTCAAATAAAACCGTCTGCTTCTGCTGCTGAAATTTAACCCCGCCAGAATATTCCCATTTATTAGAACTACCATTGCTTAGCATTTGATATTCTCCGAATAAAACTACTACTAGCATTTGTTTCTTTAAACAAAAAAGAAAGAAAGAAAGAAAACAGGACGAAGCAGCTAAAATTGCAGAGAAAATGAGAGGAACAATGGTGTTGTTCCTGTTCATGATTGTCTTTCTTTCCGCCGTTACGACGTCGTTCGCCGCCACTGTTACGTACGATCACCGCGCCTTAGTGATCGACGGCAAACGGAAAGTTTTGATTTCCGGTGCCATTCATTATCCTCGCAGCACTCCACAAGTCCGTACAACTCTCCTCTCCCGGAGTTCAGTTCTAGATATATAGTGTATATTAGTACCGCCAATTAACACGCATTTACATGCTTTTTGCAAACCATTCACGTTAAGTCTCTGGAAATTTATGGGAAATATGTAAACGCAGATGTGGCCGGACCTGATTCAGAAGTCGAAAGATGGAGGTTTGGATGCCATCGAAACATACGTCTTTTGGAATTTGCACGAACCGGTTCGAGGCCAGGTCTGTTCTTCTTTACTTTCTTTCTAATTATGCTTTGCTTCAGTTATTATCCTTTTTTGGTTACTTAGAGCGAGTTAGTACGCCCGAGAGAGGAAAGGAGCAAACAACAATGGCAGACAAATATTTTACATTTCTACGATTTTTGTGTATATTATGTTTGTAGTTTTCTTTTTCCCCCCCTCCTCTTATGTAGGAAGAAACATCATAAACTAAGTTTGACAATAAAAAATGATGAAGCCTTGGAATGTGGAAAGATATCTTAATCTTGACGGGAATTAGCATATCATTCCGGGAAAGTGAAAAATAAAGGAGTCCTAGCATTTAAGGGAAAAATTTTTCCTTTTTCCATGCAGTATGACTTCGAAGGAAGGAAAGATTTGGTTAGCTTTATTAAATTGGTGAAGCAAGCTGGTCTCTACGTTGTTCTGAGAATTGGTCCTTATGTCTGTGCTGAGTGGAATTACGGGTAACTAAAGATTCTCTCTTCCTTTTCTTTGAATATTCACTTGGATTCAAGAGAAAGATGCTTTAAGTTTTTTTTTTTTTCCTATTTATTTGGATTAAAATTTCGATCCTGTTTTGGGAAATTGGAACAGAGGATTTCCACTTTGGTTGCATTTTATACCTGGGATTGAGTTCAGAACCGATAATGAGCCATTTAAGGTGCACACTCTTGCTTATTCATTACTTCAATTTTACTGCACTGCTTTGAATTTTGTTATTAAGCGTTGTCTCTGTTTCAGGTGGAAATGCAGCGATTTACAACCAAGATTGTGGACTTGATGAAACAAGAATCTCTATTTGCTTCCGAAGGCGGTCCAATAATCTTCTCTCAGGTTGATTTTTCTTTCAAGTTTTAAGCAGCAAAAACTTTTTTTTCCTTTTTTACTTGACTGAAAATGATGCAATTTCTCAGATTGAGAATGAATATGGCAATGGAGATATTGAACCATACTATGGGAACCGTGCCAAACCTTATGTTGATTGGGCTGCAGGAATGGCAACATCTCTGAATACGGGGGTACCCTGGAACATGTGCCAACAGAAGGATGCTCCTGATCCGATTGTGAGGACCATTCTTCCACTTACCTATGGTGGTTCAATTGAAAGGATAGAAATTTGAAAAATTTTATGAGCCCTTTTAATGGAGTACATGGCTGAAAATTGTGACTCGTATTTGGTCTCCATATAAATGCAGATTAACACGTGCAATGGATTCTACTGTGACCAATTTACTCCAAATTCTGACAAAAAACCAAAAATGTGGACCGAGAATTGGACTGGATGGTATGACTTATTATCTGTTTCGTTTGACATGCATTTGTTGCTTGAATTGCATGCTGATATCATATTACTAATTATAATGTGACGTTTTCGTCTCTGGGAAAATTTTTGTGGTTCGGTACATCAGGTTCCTTTCATTTGGAGGGGCTGTGCCCACCAGACCTGTAGAGGATGTTGCTTTTGCTGTGGCAAGATTTTTCCAGCGAGGTGGAACCTTCCAGAACTATTATATGGTATTATATGATTAACGTAATTATGACTAATTGTGACTTGAGAAGTAATCCATTTCATTCCCTTTATTGATTTCAGCCTGATGTTATTAAGTTATAATCTTGTTGACTATTTCCAGTATCATGGTGGAACTAACTTTGGCCGGACCAGTGGTGGACCATTTATTGCAACAAGCTATGATTATGATGCTCCAATAGATGAATATGGTATGCTTCTTGCATTAATTAAAAATTCACAGTTCTTCTCGTCAGTAAGATTATCTTGGTAAAGATGCCTCAATGAGGCAATCCTCCATGTAAGCATGGACAATCAGTCATCTGCTACTCATTGTGCAAGAAGCAGCCTACTGTAAATGATGTATGCATGCTGTTAAGAGTCATGGATGCCTTTTAGCCAATATTATATTTTTGAGGCAAAGAGAGATTTTAGGTTATTGATGTCCATATCCTAATTGATCATAGTGGTGATGAAGAGTTGTGCTTCTCTTAGGAGTTATGCATCAATACATCAAATCCTTATTATTTGCAGGTCTCATAAGACAGCCAAAATGGGGGCACTTGAAAGATTTACATAAGGCCATAAAGCTTTGTGAAGAGGCAATGATAGCAACTGATCCAACTATTACTTCTCTTGGCCCAAATTTAGAGGTGAATATTGAACAATTACAGTGGATAAAGTCTATGGACCAGTGAAAACATTTCTGCTGAATTGAAAGAGCTGCTTGTATCCATCTGAACGGAGCAATTTTTGTATGAATTGTTCAAGATCTTTGAACAACAATCTGTTATCTCTACCTTTTCACTGATGAGGTCTTTCCACAACTGTTTTCTTTCTTTAGGCCGGTGTTTACAGAACAGGATCAGGGCTATGTTCTGCTTTTCTTGCCAATGTGGGTACCCAATCTGATGCTACTGTCAACTTCAATGGAAATTCCTATAAATTGCCTGCATGGTCTGTGAGCATCTTACCAGACTGCAAGAATGTGGTTTTCAACACTGCAAAGGTTCGCCCACGAATTGCACTATTACCTGTCTTACACTTGTTTGGAAGGGTGCAGGGGCAACTAAATATGGGTTTCATACTACAGGGTTTGTTTAACATCGTTTCATCACCTGTCATGACAGATTAATTCTATGAGGACGCTTTCAAGATTTATTAGTCAGTCTTCAGAAGATGTGGCATCTTTCTCAGGTTGGAGTTGGGTTAATGAACCTGTGGGTATCTCAAGTCAGAATGCATTCATGAAGCTTGGTTTAGCAGAGCAAATAAATACCACTGGTGATAAAAGTGACTATCTCTGGTATTCTGCAAGGTCCGTAACTTAGTAAATCTGTAATTGCTTTTAGTAGACTTCTATAACGTTTTGGTAATAACCAACGAATCTCTTGATCCATTTTCTGCAGTATCGAGATTAAAGGAAATGAGCCTTTCTTTCAAGATGGGTCCCAGACAGTTTTACATGTTCAATCACTCGGGCATGCTCTTTACGCTTTTATCAACAAAAAGCTTGCAGGTGATGGGAAATTAATGAAGAAAAATCTTTGTGCAATGCTTTCTTGTTTTTGCATTGTGCTTCAGTCAGCCTTCTGCTTTACTCAATCCTCCTCCTTAGTTAAATGGAGATGATTAGAATTCTAATTGCCACGAACAAGCTTCTAGTTACTAGCTGCCTGTTTTCATTAAAATTAAGGATTAGTCACAAGCTGGATGAAAAGGCTTACATGACGTTGTCTCTATCCTCCCTTGATTGATTCTGATGATCTTTGGAAGATTCGGATTGAAATAATTATAGACGATATAAGACACCTAAGAATTTAAACCAAGGTGATGCAGTACAAGAAAGAGAACAAATAGATGAGGAAAAAATCTTTGCTTTCTTGATGTTTCTTTTCGATCATTCTTTCTTAACTACCCTCTCAAACTCCATTATAGAACCCACCCTCAAAGTGGATTGTACCACTCAATAGCTTCTTCTGGTGGAAGGTCAATTCCATGATGCTATTGGAAAAAATTTTCATTTACTCCTAATCTATATGTTGTGGAAAATTTGTATTGATGCATTAACAGCACGTATACCAGAATAGTAATGCTGGATGTTATGTAGCATACATCATGTATACCAGAGTAGATATCTTTAGAATCCAGAACTAATGTATATGAAATAATAGTTTCCTAGTAGAAATGTAGACCACTCTGGGGTATAGCAACTTATTTTATTTGAAGCGTTGAAACTTAGATCCAAAAGGAGAGCATTGCCAAAATGTTTCAGAAATATTATTTGACATTTACTCCAGCCAAAAGAAGTAATCAGAATTTTGGATTAATCAAATTAGCATTGAAATTGGTAATCTACCACAGTTTGGAATTACTATACCAATTACCACTTTGTAAGCCTGTTATTGTTCCCTGGTAACTTGGGTTCTAAGGGGACCAGGTTTCAACTCAAATTGCCAGTAAAAACATATTTCTATGTCCTTGAACACAATGGTGAGATTAGTAGCAATAGTGCTCGGAATTTAACCGTAAGATGATTGACTATCTTGTAGGAAGTGTGAAAGGCAGCAGTGGCAATGCTAAAGTTGCACTGGAAGTCCCCATCTCCCTCGTAACAGGAAAAAACACAATTGATCTCTTGAGTTTGACAGTGGGACTTCAGGTACAACTTTCTTCTCCATGTGTTAAAGTTTATCTAGAAACAAGGATAATGCTACTTGGCACTACATGCTATGCAGAGTTTGGTTCTTCTGTAGTCACTGAACTTTTCTGTATTCATCTCTGCTTGGGAAGTAACATATTAGCGTGCACACTTTTTTCTGACACAAACCTCTAATGACTTTCAGAACTATGGGGCATTCTTTGATCTAAAAGGAGCTGGGGTTACTGGCCCAGTGCAGTTAAAAGGTTTAACAAATGGCTCTACCACTGATCTCTCCTCACAGCAGTGGACTTATCAGGTTATTTTTGTTTACTCTTTGGGATTCCGACTCAATTTAAGAGAATTGCAGTTATCTTTTCAACTTCTTACAGGAAATAACAATATCTGTGCTTCTAGATTGTTATCTTGTCAAATTACGCAACTTAAGTTGGACAAACAAGATTTCCTTCTGTTGATTATTGAACACAACGTGATTGCTCTCCGCAAAGTAAACTAATTTCTTTTGAGGATCAACGTCTCATATTGAAGTCCTTCAATGCAGATTGGTTTGAAAGGGGAAGAGATAGGGTTATCAAACGGAGGCTCTTCACTGTGGGTATCACAGCCTGCTTTGCCTAAGAACCAGCCATTGATATGGTATAAGGTAAATATTGCATATCTCAATGTATCTTTGAAGGTTTTTATGATCATAAAAGGATCTATTGTCAGGCTTATACAATAGTAATGGAATGCCTTCAAAAGCCATGGTACTCAGTTAATTAGATTAGAAGTTCTATCATTGGCACTTTGTAAGCAATGAAGTGCTCATTTCCATTCTAAACCTGCTAATAAATAGGAAGATGAAGATTCGCTCACAGAGTAATTTTTATTTTAAGTCTTCACCATAAGATGATGAGGCATTATTTCTGAAACAGAGCATTTTTTTTCCCAGTAGAATCTGGTTCGCTGTGTTATATCCCCTGACACATAATTTCTCCTAAACTGAAGTAAAATAAGTTTGAGATAGTCATGCATTTTCTACAGTTATACATGCTTAATGTTTTCAGTTAAAAAGAAAAGAAACATGATTATTCTATGTTCCTCGAGAGAGCTTCATTACTTGGTTCACATTCAATGGAAATCACTGAATATATGTAATTATAACTACACCAACAATAAGAAATCGGCCCCCGTCCCTTCCCCCTCCAATGCTGTAGTAGACTACATCTTTAACTTGTAAATCCATGTTTTTGGCCTAGACAAACTTTGATGCTGCTGGGGGCAATGAGCCTCTTGCTTTGGACCTCTCCAGCTTGGGAAAGGGTGAGGCATGGGTGAATGGACAAAGCATTGGCCGTTATTGGCCAACCAATAATGCTCCAAATGGAGGTTGTGTAAGCTCTTGCAACTATAGAGGATCTTTTAATTCTAACAAATGTCTCAAGGATTGTGGAAAACCATCCCAGCTTCTGTAAGTATCTTAAGTTATTCTAATACCTGTGTATGGTTAGAATGTTCTCTGATCCATTAAGTGCAGCTACCATGTACCTCGAGATTGGCTAAAACCGAGTGGAAACGTTCTGGTGCTGTTTGAGGAAATGGGAGGGGATCCAACACAGATATCTTTTGCAACGAGACAGATAGGAAGTCTATGCTCACGAGTTTCAGAGTCTCATCCAGTTCCAATAGACATATGGACTTCAGACCAAGAGGCAGCCAAAAAAGCAGGACCAACAATGTTGCTGGAGTGCCCTTCTGCTAATCAGGTCATTTCTTCAATCAAGTTTGCTAGTTTTGGAACTCCAGGGGGAACGTGTGGTAGTTTTAGCCATGGTAAATGCAGCAGCAAGAATGCTATATCCATCATACAGAAGGTAAATCTTTCCTCAAGTATCAATCATGATTATTCATCGAATGCAGCTAACATGTTTCTGATGAAGATATGCCATTTCACTGATTCGGCAATATTTGTTCGTCCAGGCTTGCGTTGGGTCAAGAAAATGCAACATTGGTGTCTCAATTGCTACATTTGGTGACCCTTGTCTAGGCATTACAAAGACTTTAGCTGTAGAAGCTTCTTGTACATGATAGGGTCCTGCACCTAACAGCATTGGCTATTTGGGACAAAAGCAAAAGCATTGTCCCTGCGTTAGCGGGATAACTCGTATACGGTCAGCAAATAAAGCGAATCTCTAGCATAAAGTAGCTTAAGAAAAAGGGCCTTGCAATTCCGTATTGCAACTTCTCTCCTTGATCACAAACGGTCTGCCTTTTTTTTTTTCCCCTTTTTCCAGAGGCTTTTAGGTCACATAGAAGAAAGAAAAATCAATTCAGGCAATGCAACCAAGGCTTCATAAATCAATGACCAGAAATACTTGACAGTATATTATCGTTGTAGTAAGTGGAGAATGAATTATGAATTGCTCGTTGACGGTGCGTGATCGGAGGCAGCCTGATCTCCTTCCGTCACAATTTCGCGCAAATCTTTTGAAATTGTCGTTTTTGTTGAATGACTAACTCGAGTGATCTGATAGGCTGATGAAGAATCCATAGAAAAATACTAGTACAAGAAAATATTGGATGAAGCAGAAATTTTTTAGGAGAGAACAACATCATTATATAGCTAACGATCGATTATATTCCAAATCAACAGATTATACTACCTCAGGGATTGGCATATCCATGTCAAGACTTTCGCATGAAAGAAGGGTCAGCTGTCCATGCACTTGTTAAGATGTATTTCGGGTATTAGTTTTTGGAAAGGTAAAATTAATTTGAAAAAGTATAAAAATATAAGAGAGGGTATTAATTATTAGTATATGCATATTGTGTGGGATTTAGGTACATTAACGAGTGTCCAGTTAGAAAAATCAAACGAAACGGGAAATGTTATTTGCACTCCCATCATTTGTTATATCATATAGTTTAATAAATGAAGATTATATAATAAAAATGATGGTGGGAGTGCAAATAACAAAAAGGGGAGGATAAATAACATTTTCCAAAGAAAAAAGCATAATTAATCTACTTCATGTTCATGCCCTCTTTATTAACTTTTCAATTCTCAGCTCCCACTATTAGTTATACCAAATCTTGTAAGCTTTGAGATTGGATAATATTAGGTGGAAAGTTTCCCTTGTTTATTCTCTGACACATATAGTTAGTTAATTATGGATTTGCCAGCATTTGTCAAACAATTTATCTAACGGGTGATCTATATAAGATTAATTAAGAAAAGTATATAAATGAAGAGGATTAATTAAGGAAAGTGTATAAATGTAAGAAAAAGTAGGATAATAATTAAAATCCATTAACAAATCCATTTTGAACCTTAGTGTTTTGTCGTTCTGCTGGTTCAATGTCATGAAAGGTAAAATTACAAATATGTATTAAATGTTACTATTAGAAAAACACATTCCGTTAAAATTAAGAGTCTCTATAGAATGTCAATTTCTAGAAATCAAATTCATTTAAATTTCATATTTTGTACTAAATGTGAATTTAAAAAACCAAATTTAATTGAATACAAACGTTTATGCTAAATGTGACTTTTTTAAACTAACAAATTCAGTTAAAACCAAGAGTTTGTACTGATATGACCCTTTTTTTTTTTTTTTGGGTAATGTTGTACTGATATGACATTGAATGACATTATTGATCACAATTCACAAATAGCAACGTAAACTAATAGTCAAGGGTACATTTTCTTGGAATGGAAACTCAACATTTTTTATGACTTCCAAAAACTCAAATGGCAATCCTACCTAGGAGCGGAACCGATATCCCATTTCGATATAATAGCGCTGTTTGGATTTATCAGTTTTTTAAAAATTATTTTTTAAAAATTATAAATTATTTTTAAAAATACTCTAAAAAGTAGTCTAATTTTTTTTTAATATTTAAAAAATATCCCAAAATATATTCTAAAAACTCTACTACTCTTAAACATCCCAAAATATATTCTAAAAATATTCCAAAATATACTCTAAAAACTTTACTATAGTAAAATTTTTCAAAAAATACTCCCAAAAATAGCTAATCCAAATGGAGCCGGCTCCGATTTTGGAACCGATATCGAAAACTTCCAAATCTAATACTTCTGAAGAGATGTTCGTGCACAAGCAACCATGTAGTGTGATACTCGAGATAAGGACAGCGGACCAAAAGTAGGAATTGATAGACATGGGCAGCAAAATTTTACTGCCCTTATTCACATTTCTAGTCACATAACGTAACCAGTCCAAATTAACCAATACAAAAGATCCGCTGCTTAGACAACAACGGTGACGATATCAATTATTGGTCACAAAAATAATCAGAGAATTTTAGACATATTTTTTCAAAGCACTAACAGTATAAAAATTTTAGATTATCAGATTGCAGTAACCATGGAGATGGAGGGCCTCTGGAACCTGCATAATTTGCATAGCGGTGAAGTAAGTGATGGAGTCTGGTATTTATCCTCCCCACCCATCAGTGGCATGGCCACTCCCATCTTGGCTGGGCCTACAAATCCTGGCTGGTAACTCTTCCCAAGAACTCCCTCCACAGAATCAGAAAGCTTGAAGAACTTGAATTGTGTCTCCAAATGAGCAAATGCATCATCAGATGGTATCTGGTAATTGTGAACCTTGTTTTCTTGTTCACCAATTGGGGTCACCCTGACATCCACCTGCACCAGTCCCGAGACTGTGGCCCTGACTGTGTTATGATCATCGGTTCTTTCGACAACCACAACCCTATTTCCAGTGTTGATTTTCCACTCAGCTTCTCCATCTGTTGGGATGTTAATCATCTCATTGTCCCACTTCGCAATCAGAGCATCAACCTTGTCATCCCATCTGGAGACTCTCTTAGCAGCTAGGACAAGTGTGTGGGTGTCGAACATTATTGAGAGAGCTTGAACCCAAGTGAAGTCGCGGGTCCTACCCTCTGGTCGAGTTCCAATGAAGTGAGCATTGATTTGGAGGTCGTCATCTGAGACAATGGTGAAATCGCTTCCTTTTGATCCATGGAAGTAAAACATCATACCATCACCCCCAACAAACCGAGGATCATAGCATAAAGAGCCAAACCCATCACATTGAGGTTTTCTCCCTGCCAAAGAGTAAGAAGAAATTTAGCCATCGCATTCAAATTTGCAACTGAAGCCACTCCATAGAGATATGAATGAAGGCTTGAAAATCGAGAAGAAATAGTAAAAAAGTTGTGATAGTCAGCTAACTTACACTTGCAACTGGCCTCGCACTTGCTGCTGCAATCAACGAAGCATCCTTTATTCTTATTGTCCTTGGGCTTCCTAGAAGGGCACTCAGATGGGCAAGTGAGGATCTTCCAAAAGCATGCACTCGTTGCTGTGCAGAAGAATCGTTCTTGTCCTGTCCTTTCCGTGGGTGACACCTCATAGTAGTCAGTGGAATCGCCTGTTGAAGGTGGAGAAGTAGATGGAGGGGATTGTGATGGGGGAGGAAGAGATGGAGGGGAATTGGATGGTGGGGGTATTGATGGAGGCGTCTGTGATGGAGGTAGAGGTAATGACGGAGGTTGGGATGGAGGCAATTTTGATGGCGGAGTTAGAGATGGAGGCGGGTATGACGGTGGAGGTGGTGGCCCCTTGTTTTTGTCACCATTTCTGCCACCACCTCTTCCACTGTTATCACTTCCCTGGCCACCATTTTTTCCACTGTTATCATTGCCATCCCCACCATTTTTGCCATTGTGATCGTTATTGTTGCCATTATTGTTGTTGTGGTTCTGCCCCTGGCCATTATTGTTCTCGCCTTGATCATTGTTGTTCTGGCCCTGATCATTGGTGTTTTGGCCCTGATCATTGCTGCCCTTGCCCCCATCGCCATGATCGCCTCCATTATTGCCTTTGCCACCTTCGCCTTCAGCAATGGCAGCTTCTAAAGAGATGAATAGCAGGAGGGAAACAACTAGGATGCACCACAACCATCTTCTACCACCCATCTTTACTTTCTACTAGCATGCAGTCCTATGCCTGTCCGTTTACTTCTATACGTACTTCTATGTGTTTGAAGTGTTTGTAGTGTGTGATAGCACTGCAGGGGGTGGAAGTGGAAGTGTATTTATAGTTGCAGTTTGCTCAGCAGGGCATTAAGTTCTGCTTAAATATATGCCAATAGTTTTGCTTCTTCAGAACTAAAACTTAGAGGTACAGCTCTTTCCACTTGATTTTCGTAGAACTGCAGTTTTGGGAGTTTGATTAAAGCGACTCCAGAAACTGGGGTAGAATTATGAGTCCTTTGAGTCAATCAGAAGCAAGATTCGTTGACTTCAACTACGTTCTTAAGGCAACAGAGAATGTATGCGTACGTGGATGACTTTGCTAATTCTCAAGTAAAAGTTCATGGTACTGCCAGAACCTAACATGGGAATAATTGAAATTAACGACTATTCAAACCCACGTACAGAAAGCTGGGGAGAACAGAAGGTACCATGGATCAAGCAACTTAGCTTTGCAGTTCTTTGACTTGGTTTGCAAGATTTCTATACGAGTGACTCCCGAAAACAATCAAATACTGTTCTGATGGGACGTGCATTAGTTATTGGGATGAGCTATTGTTCCATTTATGCCAAGTACGTCTATGAAAATCGCAAGCAAGCAAAACTTCATGAGAGAAAAGTACAGCAACCTGTATGTTGTCCCGGAACATTCATCGTGCCTCAAACCTAGATCAGCTGTACTAATATCCCGTATGCCTCAACCCCAGATCCGGCAAAAGTGCATGGCCGGCCTTCCTCGAAAAACAGAATCAAGAAACGCGTTTCCTTAATTTGCTGTAGTATTAACAATTTAACATGTTGGATACAAGTAGTGTTTCAAAAGAAAATCCTACTCGATGAGACGTACAACCCAGATACAAACTAAATGATAATTTATCTCTTTAATTTTAGGGATTCCTGTGTTGCAGTCGCTTGCTTTTTGCAGGTGACATATGTTAACCATCTTTTTTATTTTGTATATATCAAATCAATAAAAATGTTACAATAATTATTCTAAATAATATTTTGAGTACTAATACTCTATCCAAATCCAAACACAGTGTTGTTTAATTTCTTGTTATCTTCAACAATAAATCATCTTAAACATAAGACAGCTAGAAGAAAGGCTTGCTTTACAATGTATACTTTGTACTATTGCACTGTTCCTTAATTATTGTTGTTGCATTGGTAAGATATGGCAATACTTTTCGTCTCATTTGAGATTGGGTCGCTTACTACTCAATAGTGTTTTCAATAAAAAGTTTTTAGTTAGTATTTAATTATGACTCTATTTGAATTAACTGTTTTTTGGAGTGTTTTTCAAAAATTGTACTATAGCTGTGTATAAAAAACTTTTACTATAAATGTTTTTTGAATTGTTTTTAGAGATATTTTTAAAATATATTTTGGGTTATTTTTATAATTTACAACTTTTTTGAGGTATTTTTTTTTAAATTTTACATCACCCACCACCACCATCCCTTCCCTCCTCCTCCTCCCCTCTCTTTCCTCCCCCTCCCCTCTCTTTCCTCCCCCTTCTCCCCCCTCCCCTCCTTTCCCCCAACCCCAATCTCCTCTCCCACTTGCAGGTGGTGGCTGCGACTCTAGCCGCAACCTTTTAGGTCGCTACCAGAAAGGTCACGACCAGAAGCCATGAGTCGCTGCTTTTGGCCGTGACCTTTCTGGTTGCGATCAAATTTGGTCTTGACCAGGAAGGTTGTGGTCAGTGGAAGGGAGGGGGGATTGGGGGTGGGAAAGGGAAGGGAAAAGGAAGGAAGGAGAAGAGAGAGGAGAAGGAAAAGGAGGAGGAGGGAGGGTTGTGGGTGTGCCGGTGGTGGTGAAGAGTGATGGGAGGGGGCTTTTTTTTTTTTTGGATATTTGGAGTTGTTTTTGATATATTGTATGAATATTTTAGAGTTGTTTTTGTTTGTGTATTAATGTAACATTATATACGAAAAACTTATTTTTCAAAAATTGAGGAATCCAAACAGAGCCTATATGTTATTTGGGTGCAAAATTACATAAGTGCTTTTTGTGTACAATGAAAATAAAATTTTGATTCAAAATCTATGATAAAATAATCAAAGTTAATTTTATTTTAACATGAAAGTAATTTTTTTAACGTGAAAGTACCTTTAAAAGCACCAATTTTGAACTTCTAATAATAGTAGTGCTTTTGAGACTAAAAGCTCTACTTCTAAGTTTATAGAATTAAAATTACCAAACACTTTAAAATTGCTTCTATCTCCAAAAATGTTTCTTCAGCAAATCAGTCGAATCTCAAACAGGTTATTGCTAGTATAATGTTATTCTGCACTTCTTTTGGTTCAGCATTACCAGATATTGGATCACTTTATAATTTTTCTTGTCCTAAGATCAAGCCATAAGCACAACTGTAATTGAGATCCAGCTTGGAGAATTAGATAAACTAAGGCGACATATTAGTGTTACAAACAGCTGATCTAAACAACCTGACTACTGCAGCTGGTAGCTCTGTCCTTGTTTTGCTTAGCCATCTTAATAGCTTTAAAATGCTTTTGTCCGCTCTTTCCTCCAAAACTCAGATCAAAAGAACAACTCAGAGAAAACGAACCTTGGCAGACAATGAAGGAACCCATTTTTTTCCCTTAGTGATATTTGACACACTAATCTTTTTGTAATTTAGCAGCAAGATACGATGAGTTTAGGAGGTAAACCACTTAAAATGCTCAAATACGGTGCAACTCTGCCTATTTGGAAACGAGTGTCCCCATTCACCATAACCTACAATTTCAAATGATGGGTACTGACCTTCATAACCAATTCACCTGATACGTGTGTGACGCCTGAATTAGTATTTATTCCAGGGGAACGAGCAGTAGAAGTTAAGAATCCTATGGCAAGAGCTCTTTTTATCCTGAACTTAATTCCAAATTAGTCTATGTTGAGGCAAAAAATCCTAATGACATGACAAATACAGCCAAGAAATTGAGTTTTGAAAGACCATGAGATGCACAGGACATTGCCAATAGAAGAATCCACTGTTATTTCACAATTGGAACCCTTAAAAACAAACAAACAGAAACTAATTCAGCTCTTAATGAGATGCTTTTCTCCTTGATGCAAGTTCGAGTGATACAACAGAGCGGAGAAATGAAAACTCAGACCACTACATTGTCACTAAAACTACAAGCTTTGGATATCCGGCAATCAAATTTTGTCAACCAGAGAACACAACAGCATCCAATTAACTATCAGACATACCATGCACCATAACAATTGAAATTCTAATTGCATAAGCAAAACTTGCAAGTTTGCTTAACAAACAAATTCAAGTAATTATGTACATGATCTTGTGTGCAGCCATAAGAAATCAGTTCTCTTTGTCAAGGCGAAGAGTTTGTATGGACTAAGGGCCCTCTTTGGAAGTTCTATCTGAATTAACTTTGGAAGTTCTATTGAAAAGTCTATCTGAATTAACTTAGAAAGTTCAAGACAACCACAAATGAAAACACAGATTAAGAAGAGAACAAAGAGTCACAAAGAAACTATTTGACTTTTCCTCTCTTTTAGAAAAAGTCCTACCACTTTTTACTTCTTTTGCTATTGAAAGATTGGAAGATCACTTTTATCTCGCTCAGAGAAGCTTGGATCCTCCACATATGTGGAGCGGCAGCACAGTGCCCCTTCTCCAATCTCACCCGCCATCTTCAAGAAGTATGCATGCCTGTAAAGATCACCTTCAGAACCTATACCCATTACATTAGGCAAATAGTTATTTCATTAACAGAAGATACTCACCATCTACCATCAGCAGTCAGTTCAGGGTGAAAAGCAGTTGCTAACAAGTTCCCCTGCCTCACCGCAACAATCACTTTCTTTTCTGAATGTGTATTCTCCTGAAATAAGAAAAGACAAGTATGGCAACCATTAAATGACCAATTAAACATGCATAATGTTGTGGATCTTACAAAAAATACTTAGAAATGCATTAGCTATCCACCATGTATCAAACTCAAAGATAGCAGCTCAAGAATTCCTATAATGTAAACCAGCCCCAGAACACACATCCCCACACAGAGAACATTGGGTATCTTACCAGCCACAAGGAGGAGAATGGTGCAGTGCAAATAGAAGCACAGAGTGGCATTGTTCCATGACATTAGTATATTCAAGCAGAACCAAATAGGAATGCAGAAGGGTAAAGTTCCCGCAGTCGTATAAATAACACTGTAGCATTTGAATTTTTACAAATTTGTGGAGGTAGTTTTTAACTAAAAGGACTTCGTTGAGAACATTTTAGTCTTGTAAGATTAAACGTACATTATTGGATCTTGTTCCCAGTACCTCTAGGTCTGCCCATGAGCAGAAGACTAGCATACATGCATCTATGACTATCCGAAACTTAATATAAACACAGACACACAAAATGGGTAACACACGCGTATCTTGTTGACGTCTTTTAAACCAGAGTAAAATTTTGTTACTGTATCGATTAAACAATTGCTAGTGTCTAAGTCTCTCAAAATATCAAAGAGTTCCTGCAAGGTCAGATGAGCAAGAAGAGGTCATAGGGCCAAAGTTCATATGCTTCATGGAAACACTCAAGCTGATAAAGTGCTATTAATTGGTACAATTATGAAGTACGCTAGTAATTACCTAAAATTCAAACAAAGAGAGGAATAGAGACGATATAAGTCACAAGATGCTAAACAGAAAATTGTATGCTTAAATGCATTACCAGCCTTCATAAAACACCATGAAATTAGGACTACATGAAACTATGAAAGAAGCATCCTAGTGGTGTTAGCATATAGGCACATAGCAAACCTACGACTGACAACTGAATCAAGTTTCACCCTTATATCAATTAAGTGTTTTCTGCAAAAGTTTGGTATAAGTATCAGCAAGAACTGCCACAAGTCACACACTCAGATTGCACTGTTTCTAATTGTGAAGCTGGTGCAACAAAATACAATCAATGTACTTATAAACAGGTAACTAAAAATGTGGCTCTTAAGAATCAATGCATTCATCGATTAAAATTATTAAAAAAAAAAAAGATTGTGAAGCAGTAAACAGGAGCTAAGCATCCAAACCCAAAATGAGGCCAATACCCAACCAAGTTTACAGCTTCTCATACACACATCAGATACTGCATAATAGAATTTTTTTCTCCACATGAATGTTGGTGAGAAAACCCAAACAAAATTAGGAAACATAAACAGACCTCTGGGCTCTGAATGCCAAGGTCCGAACTAGAAGCTTTGTCAAACGGGACAGGAATATCAGCCAGAACTTCTACTCCAGGTCCCACATCAAGAATTCCAGGAGCACGAATAAAAACACCTCGAAAAATTGGGGGACCACCTTCTTTGGCTGCAATTTCCGGAATTGAAAGCTCAGCCTCAAAGCTTTGAATCTACAGAATTTAGGGTACAAAAAAAGAGCACCAGATTCAAGCAGTCAGCAACTACTCATATGATAGAATCAGGATAGAACAAGATGATCCACTATGATGATTCAAGAATCAGCATTTTTTTTTTTGCTTTTTCTTTTTTTTTTTGGGCTAGTTCGTGTATAGTTGTTCACTAAGCATGTGACAAAAACATTTCAGTATTCAACTGAAGGCAAATTTGCTCAGCAGATGGGGATAACATATAACCAATAAAGGCCCAAACCAAGAATTGTGTTGCCTCAGCAAAAAGATGAAGCTATTGATAGACTATGAAACAGTTTAGTCCATAGATCCTTTTTGGGTTATAACGTAATTCAAGATAGTAGAGAGTACCTGACTGCCAAAGAAGTTCCTGTGGACTGTACAATCAAGACCTCCAACAAGTTCCTGCCCACCAGTTTTTTGCCCTGCAATGATTGTATTGTGATACAATTCACACTAGATTGCCAATTGCAGTCCTCATAACCATGAAAAGCATAGAATTTCAATTCACAAAATGAAAGTGATAATCACCAGTGGCTTTGTTTGCCAAAAAGATTAGGCCAGCACACGTCCCCCAAACTGGCTTTCCCATTTGAACAAACTCGCGCAAAGCAGGAAACTGCAATGACAACATGAAGTAAGCTCCTAGCCTCTTAGAAGCATGCCGACATCAGCAAAAAGAAGCAGTGACAGCAACAACAACCATGGTAATGCTGACGATAGCTAACTAGAAATTATGATAATCCTTTAACTAAAGAATTTCACAAAATATAAAGCTAAAATGAAATGAGACATATTCAAACTTGGTTCCTCCCAGAAGACCTGAACCCAAAGAAAACAAACCAAAAATACACATTCATTATCAGACAGTCTAACTAACATTAACCCCACGTGAAAAGAGGGGCAGAAAAATTTCATTGACACATTATACAAGTAATAAAGACTCTTCATTTTCTGCCACAAGTCACCAAAGAAACCAGAAGTGCTTTGTCAAACTCAATAGGAATATCAAAAGAGTGACTCAATTCCATTTAATGGTCTAATCTACAACAAACCAACATAAACATTTAGTATGCAGAAATACAAAATATTACATGCAAACACGGAAAGCTATACGTGTGTGCGCATATGGAAAGAGAGAAAAGAAACAGAAATAAGAAAGGTAGAAAAGGGGCGAGAGGAGATGAGACCAGGTTGTGGTACTCGGCTAACTTGGCCATGGTGGTACTCTCGCCGCCGGGAATGATGAGAGAGGTGACATCCTGCAGCTGTTCTGGTTTCCTTATCTCTACTCCCTTCACTCCCAGTCTTCTCAGGGCTTCCCCATATCATCACATCACATTTTTCATCAGATATCAAGAATAAAAAAGAGCATGGAAATTTGGTAACGGCGGGGGGATGGAAAATTACCCGAGATGTGTTCGTTGAAAGATCCCTGTAAAGCCAGAACGCCCACGACCATGTTTTGCCTAGTTGCAAGCGTGGGGAGTCGGAAGTGGGCGGCTACAAATTTTATTAAAAGAAGAAAGAAGCAGGGGCTGAAAGAGGCGTGTCCAACTATGCTTCACTTGCGTAGGCAAAGTAGATTAAAAAGAGACGATGGAATTCGATCAGTGACATTTGGAATCATGGAACTGCTAGCGTGCCGCATGTATTGTACACTTGTTTTTCAGTGGAAATCTGCACTTTCACCGCCACACGTTCTGAGGGACTACGATTTGGGGACCCATTATCCTCCACTGGGGGAAGGACATGAAGAGATCCTAGAGTAACTCGAAGGGACTGAACTATCACCGGATCAGACGAGTATTAAACGAATATATTATGCATCCGTTTGAATTTTTTGAACAGAGTAATTTTAATATCACAAATTGATGGGAACCCCACCAAAATTTAATGCATTGGGCTGGTGGTTCATTGTCCTAACCTTTCTAATACTACTAGTATTTGCATTAAGCTCTCCAAATTGATTTGAACCAATGAGCCCCCCACACATTAAGGCAGGTTATAATGATAAGGTCCGTAAACAAATCAAGTCCATCTTTGGTTTAATTGAGTTAGAGTCTGTCTCAATTTTATCAAATTCAACTCAATTTTATCACTATACAAACACACACATATATGTGTGTTGGGGCGCTGGGCCGGGCCGAAGTGGGGATTAGTCGGGCCGCCTTTACGGACTTGACCCTGACACCCCACTCCGTCAACAAAAAAAAAAAAAAAAAAACACACACATATATAATTGAACCGACTCACAAGTTAATAAGTTGAGTTTCTTCGTACTCAGCTCGATTTCAATATTAGTTGACTCATGAACTAACGAATTGAGTTTCTTTATACTCAGCTCGATTTTAATAACTTGATTTGGTCGACTTGATATTGGCCGAGTTTAAGTGAAATTTTGATTGAGTCAGTAGTTCGATTCGTTTGTAGCTCTATATGCCATGGCAAATTTTGTTAAAATACCAATATTGTCCACATAGAAGTGAACAAAATATATTCTCACCCTTTTTTTATGGTCCCTACAACTAGTACTTTCCTCTTTTCGACCCTGAAATCTGAATCCCTCCGAGAGCCCTACTTTCTTTTTCCCAGCATATTTCTCGCGTCTCACTAGGGATGGCAACGGGGCGGGGTTGGGGCGGGGGACCCCTCCCCCGTCCCCCGCCCCATTGCCTATTAGTTCCCCCCGTCCCCCGCCCCGTCCCCCGCCTCCCGCTCCCCCCGCCCCGCCCGCCCCGCCTTGCCCCGCTTCCCCCGCGGGGGCACCCGCGGGGTTAATAAAATTTTATTATATAATTTTATTATAATTAAATTTTAATAAATAATCAAGTACTAAAATATCAACACATCACCAAATTATTATTCATTGTAATTTTACAATTGAAACTCATAAAAACAATCAAACAGAAGTTATTTGAATACAATCCAATATGATGAAATAAATATAACTAAAATAGTCAAATTTTCACTTTTAGTACAAATGCAATCACTAATTCATCATTGTGTTTGTGCTTTTTTTTGAGAAAAAAGTGTTATTCTATTAAGTGTAATTAGAAATTTAGTATAAATGTATTAGTAAATTTAGTATAACTAATTAATAAATTCTATTAGTAACATGTATAATTATTCATATAATTGATAATATCAATTATATTACATAAACTAATATACATTATATAATACATCTAACTAATAATATCATTATCATAAGTTTATAACTAATTAACTTACATATAATATATAGTCATTTATATATATATATATAATTTTTTTTTTGCGGGTGGCGGGGCGGGGGATGGGGCGGGGGAGTATACCCCCGCCCCGTTTCTAAGCGGGGGGGAAAAAATTCCCCCCCGCCCCAACCCCCGCCCCGTGAGCCCCCCGCGCGGCGGGCACCCGCGGGCACCCGCCCCCATTGCCATCCCTACTTCTCACCCTCCATCTTAGCTAGAAAGGCTGCATTGACACGTGTTTGAAATTTTCAATACTACAAGCAATGCTATTGAACATTCAATCTATAGTCACGAAGGATCTTAAATCTCTCTTCTCGGCCAAACTTGCCTTTGTAAAAAAGGTACTCCAGCTGTTTTGGAACCACATGAAGCATCAGGAATCTAAAACCAGCCTTTGACAAATGCCAGCATCTTTGACAAGGTCTCCTACCTATATTCCACACATTTTGTACTTAGCGCTCTTAAGCAAAGCGGTGAGTTGATGAACATTTCACAGACTCTAAATGCAAGAATCTGATTCTCTATTTACGGTACTCTTTTTTCAGCTTTCCCTCACTTTCATTCCAATCTCTTCCATTTTCCGAACTCCAAAGTCTAAACCCAAAACCAAACTCATACCAAACCTCGCCGGGGAGCAGCCACGTAACAACCAAATTTTCAGTCGAGGCTTATTTATGTGAATGGAAAGTTGAATACTTTCCCTCCCCATTCCATCCCCCAAATACCAACTCCAATTCTTTCAAAGCTCCCAAGTCCGGATCTCTTCCCTGGCCTCCTATTTCCATATAAGACAAAGGGATTTGAAATTCGCCTTAGATAAATCCTCGCCGTGCATCCCTCTTCCTTCCCTCCTAAATCTCCTCTCTACCTCCTATTTCTTAGGGTTTTCCAAAATCAACTGCAATTTCTCAATAATTTATCAAAATCGAATCTTTTTCATTTCCTTATTTGATTCACTCATACAATAATTTAATTAGTTTCGAGTCGGTGGCCAGGAGCATATATTCTTATTTGTTGAATTGCGAGGGCAGTTACAATTCAACTTCCGGGATTGTAAACGGCTGGGTTGTTTCTTCAATTCGGAGCGAGGGTTTTGCTGAGATGCTTCATTCATTGTGGTAATCGGTATGTAAAATTTCGATCTTCATATGGTTTATTCCCCCCCCCCCCCTCGAACTGCACTTTTTTATCTGTATTTGACACCATCGTCTGCGACTCTAGATGGGACTTGTCCTTTTGCTGGAGAATAAAGTATAAAAAACCTTTTTGGAAAATACAATTTGCTTTGCTTGCTGATTGCAATTATTGAGAAATTGGAATTGGATTATCTAATAGTATGTTGCTGTCTTTGAACTTGTCGTGGTTGATTTGCATCTATCTAACATTGTTAATGTCTAGCAAAAAAGTAAAATTTGTTACTTTTTATTGAATACAGGAGATTTAGGAAGTATTTTGGGCTGCAATCTCCTGTTTGAGATGTCAGGGTGGAATGTGAATGGCATCAGTTTGATCAATTGCTTCTATCATTTCTCTGAATGGCATCCTTTATTATAGCAGTCTGCCTTTGGGCCTTTCAAAGCCCAGATTACATCACTTGCTGATAAGGTTAATATCAACACCTTCCCTTTCTTTCATAATTAGTAGCAGTAATTTGTGTGTGTGGGTATAGGTTGTGTGGTTCTTGATTGATAGGTTAAGATCTTCATCTGTCAATGTGGCATTTTTCAGGTGTTTGGATCAGAAAACTTGTTTTGCTGTAGATTATTGGGCGGAAATAACTTAGCCATGTTCATCAAGAGAGATCCTCTTGCAGAAGCAACGGAAATGGGTTGCTGTGGTTGTTTTGGTTTTTCTTTTGCTAAAAAGCCGAAAAAAGTTGTGCGACCTAGAGTTTTTGGGAATTACACTTCAGAGGAATCCTTGTTGGATCAAGAGATGGAAGTGGAGGATGGTGAGTTTGATAATGGTGATGATACTGGAAATGGGGATGATAGTGACTTGCAAAGTCCGGTCAGACGATCTGAGGAGATTCTCAATTATAGACTTCAAAATTCATTGATTTGCAGGGAAGTTCCAGTGAAGGAAACCCACAAACTTGTGCGGTCTGAAGTAAGTAGCTAAATGACGGTTTGGATGTCAATGCATTTAGCACTCATCTTTGCTATATTACGAGTATAAATTGATCCTATGGTTGGTTCTTCTAAGGATGAAAATGGGAACAAGATGATTAATGAATATGTTCGTGAATATAAGATTGGTTCTGGAAGCTATGGCAAAGTGGTGAGCGTACTTTTCTTGATATCTACTGCTCATCTATGCCCATAGGCATTTAATCAGTGATTCTGTGGTCTTATGCCTAACAAAATGTCACAGGTTCTTTATCATAGCAGTGTTGATGGGAAATATTACGCGATAAAGGTAATGCCTGCTGCTGTGTTTTCTGAACTGTTCGGACAATTTGGAGACTTTTTTGTAGTTTCTTGCAATATGTTCTGAATGAACTGGCATGTTATGCCAAATTTGTAGCTTATTTTTTTCAATCATTTACTTCATTAATTTGTCAAAAGGCCTTTGGTATGTTTGATAGGCCTATTGATTTGACGATTCTTCGTATGATGAGCCTTCTACTGTTGGTTGAACGTTGAAAATTTGTTTTAGCCAGAATCAGAACCTAATTAGTTCATTTGGGTTTCATGTCAAACCATGTAGACAGAGAAAGTAGGCATGGTCCTTTTAGGTATCTGTTGAATGTTATGGTAACATCAAATGAATGATGGAATGGTGAATGGGTACAATTTAGCTGGTATACTGGAGATAAGTAATTTTCTTTCCTTTTGAACACAGGCTTTTCACAAGTCTCATTTGTTAAAGCTGAGGGTTGGACCTTTTGAGACTGCTATGAGTGATGTCCTTCGCGAGGTACTTTTATTGAATTCTGTGGTTAACTTTGTAGTGTCACAGTGAGAAGTTTGGATGATTTCTATTGCATTTCTGATTTATATTCTATTATGATGAGCTTTCTGAAGGTTGGTAGTCTTTCTTATGTTTTGTATCATACGTGGAAGTTTGCAATTGCGGTCAACTATAGAATAGAGCATTTGTGAGTCTGCTTTTTATTGTGCATTGGTGGCTTTAATGTTTATATTGCTTTCTTGAAGAAGTAGTGAATATCAATTAGTTCACTATTTTCGGATTATTGGGATTATGAATTAATGCTTTCAATTCTTATGCCTTGCAGGTTTTGATAATGAAAACCTTGAACCATCCAAATATAGTGAATCTTGTTGAGGTGATTGATGACCCAACCACAGATCACTTCTACATGGGTATTCTTCAATATTGCCCCCCACGCCACTCCAAGCCTCTCCTTTTAAAGGGACAAAAGAAATAAAAGGAAGAAAACAGAAAAAACAGATCAATGTTCCTGAAATAAAGCACTTGCTCTTCATCTTGCTTTACCTTTATGAATTTCCAAACATTTAGTGTGTGGGTAGTTTAGTTGACCACTTCTATCTATTTCTTGTTCAGTTCTGGAGTATGTGGAAGGCAAATGGGTCTTTGAAGGTGCTGGCCCACCTGGTGGTCTTGGAGAAAGTACCTCACGGAAGTATTTCCGAGATATAATTTGTGGTTTGATGTATCTTCATGCACATGTAAGAGAAGGATTGTCCATTTTTGACTCATCTTATATGCACACTTTCTTTACTCTAAGCTAACTGGTCCAATCCACTAAAATGTTATGTTTCCCTTGTGTTGAAGTAATTTTTTTTCTTTTGTTAAAGTTTTTCCGTGATGCTTGCTGTTGCACAAATTACTTGGTCAACTGCTAATCCCAACTGCTGATTTGTGGCAATACTTTTTATTTTTTGGGGGGCTAACCCAAGGCTTCTTCACTAAAACTGAATCTTTTATAATTTGTTTTCTGACGTGCTTTGTGAATATGTTTCATTGCCAATCCATTGTGCTTGAAGTGGGTCTTAATCTTTTCTGTGGTAATTTAAGCTCAAAGCCATCCGAAATAGAGCTTCTTAGTGATGGTGCTCGTCTTTCAGTTTTTTTTGGCTACCAAGCATTGTAAGGGACAGGATTTTCATTTTTGCGTTCTATTAGCCATTGTAGCTGCATGAATGAGGTCTGTTAGAGATATAATCACAAAAAAATTTTATCTCGGTAGTGTCCTAGCTTGTGCTGATACTACCCCTGCCTATTGTGGCTTTTACCTGGTTTTACAGCCTGTGTTCTGCTTCATTTATTGCATTGCTTAGAAGACAATATAAGTTCTTCCCCTCTGACGGATGCTACTTAGGCTTATAGATTACCTCCTACGTAATCTTGCAAGTTGGATCATTTAGGTATTGTCTGGTTGTGGATGGTTTATGGTATTCTTACCTGCATCTAAGATTCTGGTAAGATTGAAACCTCTAAACTTGATTGCTCTCCCAAATCATCTCACCTAGTTATGAGCCTATAACTTTGCCGAAGAAAATGGCCATTTTTTTCCTCCTATGATGTCTTACTCATGCACAGCTTACCTAAGCTTCTGTCTTTATATTTTGTTTGCTCAACATTAAAATGTTCTAATGTTTTGGACTAATTTCATTCCAATTCCACAGAATGTAGTGCATGGTGATATTAAACCTGATAATCTCTTGGTCACTGCTTCTGGGACTGTGAAGATTGGTGATTTCAGTGTTAGTCAGGTTGTTGAGGTAATGCACTGCTGTTTTCCTGATATTGTTACCTTAAGGTTGATCCTTACTTGATAGAAGAAAGATTCCTTTTAGTAAGGAACTTAAGAAAGATTAAATAGATCAAGAATTTTTCGTTCAACCAAGAAATCACCAAACACTAAAGCAAGAAATAGTCTTCCTCTTTTGTTATGGCACATGCGCGTTACCTTTCCTTTGTTAGAAATAAGCCTCCATTTTGTTGGATTGTGAGGATCTCCTGGTGAGCAATTCGGTGTGCACTTTGTAACGGGTTTGTTTTTATGACTGTGATTGTTGTTTTATTTTATAGCTTTGCCTCCTAATTTTGGTAGGTGATGTTCTCTTATTCTGCTTTTACTCTTAGGATGATAACGATGAACTTCGCCGCTCTCCTGGGACTCCTGTTTTTACCGCACCAGAGTGCTGTTTAGGTAGTTGTATGACTGATGTTGAAAGTATGCTAGACCTGAGACTTCACTTCTGTATATTTACAGAAGTACTTTGCCCAATATAGTCACGTCATTTTTTTTTATATATATATAATTATCAGGTTCAACCTATCATGGCAAAGCTGCTGACACGTGGGCAGTTGGGGTTACATTATATTGCATGGTGTTGGGAAGGTATCCATTTCTTGGGGACACCCTTCAGGACACGTATGATAAGGTATTCAGTAGTCCCACTGCCTCCTCACTTATGTATAAATGTCCTGTAAAGAACAGGAATGCTTGTTATTCTTTTTATGCCTTGTTCGTTTGCTGGTTTCTGTAGCTGTTTGTAATTGGGGACTTGTACTCTTTTCGCAGATCGTTAATAACCCCTTGTATCTCCCTGATGGAATGAATCCCCTGCTGAAGGACTTAATTGAGGGGCTTCTCTGCAAAGGTTTGTCTCACGTCTTTGATTAGCTGATGATGCTCAGAAGTTGATTTCCGCACACATACTGCCATTCCCTTCTTGTGCTCTCTCTTCATTCTCAGCCTGTACACGAAATTCTTGGCCCTTGTATTCTTTCTTATAGAAATTGTCTCTGCAGACCCCGAACGGAGGATGACACTAGAGGCTGTTTCTGAGCATGCATGGGTGATTGGTGAAGGAGGGCCTATTCCTCGGTATTTATGTTGGTGCAAAAGGAGCAGCAGATCAAAAGAAGAAGTCTCTAATGGGAGCGCAGTGGATCTTCTCGCTTGATGAGGCTTTCCATTTTTGTATAGCAGTAGAGTTTTTGGTCCCTTTCTCCAGTCAAGGAGGTGACTTGCGAAAACTGAATGAATGAATGCAGTTTTATGTATGCGAGGCATCGCAGTATAGAGATGAGAGGCAGTGAGAGTCTCTTTTAGACTTGCTTTGTTTTGTAGAGAGCTATCACGTTTATAACATCTTTTTCTTTTCTGATAATTCCTTGCGTTCATCAGCTCCCAATCTTCCTGCCGTATTATTAGCTATGCAAGTACAATAGAAATGCTATTAGGAGCTTAGTGTCTTAGTGAGTTGACTTGCTGTTTACAACGTGACCGGTGGATGTTTCAACGTCCCACATCTAATGCTGCTTTTCATTCACATCAAGTGCCTTCAACTGCTGCTTTTCAAGCACCATCTGCCCAGTAAGCTAGCAAGTCAAGTCTGATAGTAGGGGAAGTTTGACAGAGAAGTGAATGCCATGCAAGCACAAGTATTCCCACTTTAGGAAAATAGTTAATGGTACTAACCACCCGCTTGGTTCAGACTCAGCAATGGCAATGTCTATGACCCATCAATAGTTATGGTTTTATGGGGGGTTCCCTTTGCCAAAAAACTGATGCTTGGTAGACCAGTAGTAGCTGTATCTGCATAGGAATCTTACCAACCTCCATTTCTCTTCCTCTAATTTTTCTTCTGATTTCATAATTTTACAACAAAATTGACAAAAACCCAGTAAATGAGGGCCACTTTCTGTGGCTTATGGGAAGGGAAAAAGAGAAGACGAGAGAGGAGAGGAGGTATAAATGAGGGTTGCAGACAGAGAGAATGATGGGAGTTTTTTTTAAATCAGCAAGAGCTGGGCTTTGTCATGTTTTCATTAAATTTTTTCATGTTGAGAAATTCGGGAATGGACCCAAAAGTGTCCAACTTGGTCTGGAATGGCCATTGAGCACTTTTGGGTCTTCCATAGTGATAGATGTCAACCAATCATCATGTATGTATGGGCGTGTCGAGCTTGAAACCCATTCCATAGTGGTGATTCTCCCTTACCAAACAGCTGGTAAAAGATTTTGGCTCGGGACTTCGAAAGCACCACATGTAGTTTTTTATAGCCGCCATGAACCTGTCCCATCCCTCTTTTAAGTTTGTTCCATTCCATGCCTTGTCTTCATTGATTCTGAGGTAAAACCCACTTCGCTCCTTTGCCCGTAATTGTAACCTAAATTAATTGCGTCCAATTGACCCCTTATTTATTCCGTTATACCGGGCAAAAAAAAGGGACATAAATGTCTTCTAATTATTATAAGGTTCTTAATGAAATCAGCTAAATTGTGTATGGTAAGTACTTAATTGTATACCCTCGCTAGCACTATAAATATATATTGGATAGAACAACTACTAATATTTAGTGAGTTTTGTCAACGCTGTCCATCATTTCCATAACCAGATTTTTTTTTTTTTTTATAATTGACAGTTTTATGCATGGATCCTGCACCTTACAACTACTATATTTTTGTCTCTGGAAAAAAGAAACTACTATTTTGAACGTTGTATCAGCCATTTTGTTAACAAAGGTGCCAGAACTTATGGTGGATATTTTAGTCTTTCCATACAAAATGAAAACAAGAATAATTGCGAATGCATGAAAGGTAATGTAGCGTGCATAAAACTGATTAGTGGATCAACATCAAGTGATGGAGGACAAATTGCATTTTCTTTTTGTGTTATTTTTAATAAACGATTATAAGGAACTCACAGTAGTGGTAGCAATACAGTCAAAGTACAAGCTTAAAAAAATTTCACATGAGAACTCACACTAGACTTCAACTCACTCAATACCTTTGATATTATTTTTTTTAATAGAATATCACAATTTCATTATTAATGATAGAAATTATATCGTGTTCAAAAAAATTTTAATGCTTTTAATATCTAAAATCACAATTGCGATCACTAGATCAAGCTCTCATCACTAATTGCACTTTTACATGAAGATTATTATATTTGTAACGTGTGGACACTCGGCCAGTTCAGATGAGTTTCAATTTCATCTCGACCAGTTCCATACATACGAGGTGACACAAATCTCGACTTAACGCTAGTATATGATATGATTGATGTGACAATTTGTCACCCTATGATTCAGATCTACTCCTTAACACTGCCGCCCTACTCTATTCTACTCTATGAGGTAAGACTCTCATCATTTGGTCTCTTAGTCCCGCCAATATCAATGCCGATCACTCATCAACTTGTAGGCATGCAATGCTATCCAGCCTTACTGGCCTCATTTTAATCTAAATAACAACTGATTTAAGTATCGGAGTGAACTCGGAGCACAAAACCCCGACCTCTGTTTTTTCTTGTGTTGCAGACGAGTCTTGATTAGTGCTTAAAATGAATCGAGCTGCTCGCGTAGTCAAACTCGGCTTGAGCTCGATCAATATCGAGCTCGAGCTGGCCGAGTCAAATTCAAGTTCGAATTCGAGTTCAAAATATTAATCTTGTTAACTCGCGAGCTCAAGTATATATATTTATTTTTTATTTTAATAGTAAAATTACATATATGTCCTTAATATTTTATTATTTATTAAGAAAAAATATTATTTTATTTATTTTTTAAAAAAATAATTATTTTATTTTTTCGAGCTCGAGCTTTAAAATTGTCAGTTCATCGAGTTCGAACTCGAGTTCGAATTCAATAAAACTAAGTCAAGACTCGACTCGATTAGGCCAAAGCTGAACCCGACTCGATTCATTTGCAACTCTAGTCTCGATCACATCGGACCTCAGGCTCATCCGGAAGGATCTTGCTTGCACACAATGAGTGCTTGCGCCAATGACAGAAGGCCTAACAAAACAAATAAAGAAACAAACAATTACGGCATTCTCATCAACCGCGTGTTTTGCGGTTGCAGCAGGAGCATGAGGCGAGCCAGCTTTGCCATTAATATGCTGTCGCAAGGATTTTGTTCTCATCTTCCACAGGAATTTTTGACTCGAGACGTTATCAGCCTGCATGTCTTTCATAAGCAATGGCATCACCTCATTTGAATAGTCTAATCATCCAACAAGTGTTGGTTACAATATCTAAACCCAAAAAGAAAAAAAAATTATCACCTCATTTGGTTTTTTGGGTCACAATCAAAATTCTAAGATAGATGGTGAAATTTATCAGTCTTGTTGTTTTACCCTTAAATTTTGCATCAGATGCGATTATCTATTGCTCCCACCTATTAATATTAATTGAGCCCTCGTATCATTTGTTTTCCTAATATGATTACGATAGAAAATGCAATGTCGACATTTATTCATTGTTCAAGTCAATAATAATCTTACTAAATTAACCATCTTTTTTCATGTTAAAAGCCTATTACTATATTCCAACAAGTACGGCTTATGAGGACATGGAGGATAAGTTGATATTATTATTGATGAGTTGACAAGGTAGCCTGAGCTATTATGGAAGCTTGCATTATACTTCTGTTTTTATTTTGGAGCATAAACATGTGCTGACAGGGACAAGTAACCAAAGTTTTTTCTTCTTCCTTTCAAGTACTTTATATTATCTCTTAGTGGTGATTGTGTTTCTTTCTTTCTTTCTTTCTTTCTTTCTTTCTTTCTTTCTTTCTTTCTTTCTTTCTTTCTTTCTTTTTCTTGATGTGATTAGGTAGCAACGAATTCTTGATGCTTTCTGGGCTAAGTACAAAGGGCCACTTTTCTCGTAATTCATAAAAGAGAATAAAAACATCAAAGGAGAAAGGTGAAAGCAATGAATGGAATTGTACGTACGTGTGTTGTATTACTTTGATTGGAAGGGGATCTACGAATATTTTAACCCATTGAACCATCAACAAGTTTTGATTGTTTTACCTATTCCTACAATATACTTATCGATTATGAGATTTTATTTTATTTTATTTTATTTTAAAAAAAAACTTAATGAACACATTATGTAGCCCGTCTTGTGGATTTACCATAGTAGTACTCTTCACGTTATTCCGTAAGGGAAAGCAGTTCGTATTTTCATTTTTGTTAATTACATTTCCGCTATCATTTTAATTTTATAATTTTTATTTATTAAATTATACGATAAAATAAATAGTAACAGCGTAAATATCCATCCAGTAATTGTTTTTATTTTTTTCTTTTTGCCAAGATCTTAATTGGTGAATGTGAATAAAAAAAATCTGACCTGAAAAGCAAGGAAAACCAGACGCAGACAGGTAGATGCCAAACCGAAGTTGATTGCTGCTGCAGGACTTGTACTTCTACTGTTTGATCCAGCCAGGAAATTAATAAGGACGCTCAACATCAGCCAGCCACGTATATTTCTTTCTTTCTCTCTTTTTTTTTTTTTTTTTTTGCCATTCACTTTGCCGTATGGATTGACATTATTATTATTATTGTACGTAAATTTGTTTTCAAGCAAATTATTACATAATTTAAATGCTTGAATTGGATATATTTCTTTCAGGGAAGAATTCAAATTGACCATTTATTTTTTATTTTTTTGATACAAAAATTATTACAATGACAGACACCTAAGCTACTCATAAGACCTGTACGTTAGTGCACTACAAACTCATGCCATCCAAAGATTAATTCATTATTGGAATGGAATTTTAAACAAAAACCTCATAATTTTTTCTTTTTTTTTTTTTGGGTTTTCTTCTGTGGGCCAAAACCTCTTGCTGATGGCAAATATGTTCATCAGTTGGAAATTGTCAGAGTAATCAAAACTGTGAACAACTAGTAGAAGACAAATGTTGACAAATGTTAACTGGCAAATTAGTTGGAGTAGCATGAATATGATTGCTTTAATCATATTATATATATATATATATATATATATATATATAAAACTAAGTATATGCTTAGCCACCGTGTTTGACCAGTTCTAATTCTAATCATCAATATGCTTAGCCCATGTTTACTCTTCTCAGAGATTGATTTGCCTTTGACACTTTGCCTTTGTCCAACCCACATCACATGGTGAGAAAAGGCAACAAGGGTCAAACTTGTTTACTGATCACCTCATCTATTATTAATTTTTTCCGAAAGTGAGGCTAAAAAATGTTGCTTCTTCTTTCTTCTAATCTATTTACTAAGTAATTCGAATTGGTCAAACATTGTAAAAATATTTCCACTTTGAAGGGAAAAAAACCGCTTCAAAAGCCAAGCATATGAGATCTGTCCACTAATCATCATTTTAACATGATAAGAACCTCCATATTTTCCATTGGTATATGTAAATCCATAACCTAAAAAGTTAGATTACCCTTAAAAATTAGTTACAAAGCCATAAACCATACGTTAATTTTTGAATTGAAATCAATTGCTAATTCGTTCTGTCATATATATGTTTTGTTGAAGAAGACACGGCAGCAAGTAATAATTAATATATTGTACAGATGAGATAGAACAAACAATAATGAGAAATTTCACAAGCAAATAGTCAAAGCCCCCCATGCTTTGCTAGATTTTAGAATTCTTGTTTCACTTCAAATAAAAGAGAGCTAGCAAATAACTTCATTAATGATGAACAAAATCTAATAAATGTACTCGACAAAGTACAACCAAAAGTGGGGAACTTGAACTGGAAAAATGTAGAATAATATGTGAATTTCCGGGCAGAAAAAAAAACTATCTAATTAATCAGGGACTAGCATCGCAAAGAGAGATATACTTTTCTCTTTGGGTCTCTCATTCACTAAACTCCACTTCTCGCCTGCCCTCACTCACTCTCTCTCTCTGTCAAATAACCGCTTCCGCTTTTTCTATCCCTCTCTAACACATAGACACGCACCAGAAAGTGTCTCTGGTAAAATGTTCACCGGGAATCAACTACCGGCCTTTCCAACCTCAGAAAAACATTTATTACGATTTTTCTTGGGCAGTGAAATCTCCTTCCTCAGGCTCTGACTTTTCTCCGGCGTAGATGCTTCAACTTTCCGGCGAGATCCGAACATCTCCTCTGAAACCCGGTTCGAATCCAAATTTATTTACTTTTCTCTTTCTGGTATTTATTTGTCTGGTAACTTGCCATCAAAGTCGTTGCAAGTTATCTTTCTGAGGAAAACATCTGAGAAAATAATGAAAATTGTGGAAGTGTTGGTTAAAGATTAAATTTTTATTGGATTTTTTTGGCTTAAATTGGTGCTTTTGTTTATTTGGGATTGGTATTTTTGTATAATAAAGTTGAAATATAGGTGTTACTTGAAGAGGGGGTGCGGACTTTTCATATGAGGTGTTCAGTTTTTGAGGTTGTTTAATTGATGGATACGATTTCAAGGAAGTGAAAACTGGTGAAAATTCGAGCAATTAATGGAGTAGCTGATTTGGTATTTCACTATTCAGCTGATAAAGTTGGCATATAGGCGTTATATCAACAAGGGGTGTGGATTTTCCGTACGGGTCTTCAGTTTTTGAGTTTCTTGAATTGATGGACAGGATGGAAAGATAGAGAAAAGTGGTTAAAAATATGACTGTTTGACAAAGTTGCGGATTCAAGATTTCTTTTTCATTGCTTTTCTAATTTGTCCGGGATAGGATATCATGGTTTTAGAAACACAGAAGTTGAAGAAATTGCTGACTTCTTCATATAAGATGAATAAGTTGAATTCTGATTGTTTGGTGGGGGGATTAAAAGGAGGAGAAGTGGCAGTGAGGTCAGGAGTAGGTGATGATGATCAGGGTAACTTTGGATCAAATGATTCTTTTCTACCTGGTCTACATGATGATGTTGCATTGACATGTCTTGCTTGGGCATGCAGATCAGATTATTCCTCATTGTCTTGCCTAAATGCGAGGTTTAATAAGCTAATTAAAAGTGGAGACCTATATGAGCTGCGGAGGCAGTTGGGCATTGTGGAGCATTGGGTGTATTTGGTATGTGATCCAAGGGGATGGGAAGCATTCGATCCCTTTAAAAACAGATGGATGAGGTTGCCTAAAATTCCCTGTGATGACTGTTTTAATTATGCCGATAAGGAGTCATTAGCTGTGGGGAGTGAATTGCTGGTTTTCGGTCGTGAGTTGTTTGAATTTGCTATTTGGAAGTATAGTTTGGTTCATCGTGACTGGGTGAAGTGTGAAGGGATGAACCATCCTCGGTGTTTATTTGGATCTAGTAGTCTTGGTTCGATCGCTATTGTTGCAGGGGGGAGCGATAAGAACGGTAACATACTGAAATCTGCAGAGCTTTATAATTCTGCCACCGGCAGGTGGGAGATGTTGCCAAACATGCACTGCCCACGACGGCTTTGCTCTGGTTTTTTCATGGATGGAAAATTCTACGTGATTGGTGGGATGACTAGTCCAACTGACTCCTTGACTTGTGGGGAGGAGTTTGATCTTAAGACTAGGAAGTGGAAGGAAATAGAAGGCATGTATCCAACTGTTAATAGAGCTGCCCAGGCACCACCTCTTGTTGCAGTTGTTAACAACCAGCTTTATGCGGTTGAGTATCTAACCAATATGGTAAAGAAATATGACAAGGAAAAGAACTCTTGGGATGTGTTAGGAAGACTCCCAGTCAGGGCTGATTCTTCAAACGGTTGGGGTCTAGCTTTCAAGGCCTGTGGGAAAGAACTTCTTGTTGTGGGTGGTCAAAGGGGCCCAGAAGGTGAAGCAATTGTGCTGAATTCTTGGAGTCCAACATCGGGGGCCAAGAATGGCACTTTGGATTGGAAGGTCCTTGGTGTGAAGGAGCATGCTGGGGTCTTTGTTTACAACTGTGCTGTCATGGGTTGTTGAGAGAATTTTCTCCATTGATTACTCAAAACCTATGGATCTCTGATATGTGGCCTTGGTTTAGGTTGTTTCTTCAGACATTTTTTGATTGACCAAAAATTTGTTATCATCTGGATCTCCGTACCTCATATCTCGAGAGGGGGACTAGTTTTACAATTTTGTAAACATTCCTGTAACTAAATGTGCCTCCTGGTGCTCATAATTCTGTGGCCTTCTATTTTCAAGGGTTTCATCTAAGATCCCGTCTTTCATCTTTTCCTTATTCTTGGAACAGTAGAAAGTTGCTTTTTTTTTTTTTTTGGATTTATCTATCGTTAACTGGAGAATGGCAAAATAATGCAGAATTGATGGGATCTGAGTTAGCTTTCTCTTGTGCCTGCATCTTTTGTACTTTGTTCTTGTCCTCGGATGAATTAAAACTGGCTCTATTCATTTAAAGTATTTGTTGATTTTTGCCGCACAGCTTGCTGCAATATAAGACTCCTTCCGGTTCTTTTCTTATGCGTGTGGAAACTTTCAGATTTGCCAATCATATTTCCAGCGCACCAGTCATGTTTGTCCGCATTATAGACCAGTGAAGTTATATCTCTGAGTTGCACACTGTCACTGGCTCAAAGCAGAAATAATGGAGTGAGAGTCATGGACTTAAATTTACATGGGGAGTAGTAGCCTGTGCAGCAATGAAACCTCTGTCACCCAACCCCCACCACACTTTCTTTAGCAGGTTTTTCTTTTTTAGTTTTGTTTTTTCATGTTTTTTATTGCTTCACTGCAATTCAACGCTTTTACTGGGGATGTGGCAATCAGTACCCCATTATCCTCCCTTCACCTGCTGGCCCTGGCAGTACAAAGTACAAACTCACATGGTCATTTTTTTTGTCAATCAAGTAGCCTTCTCAGTCGTAGTCAGTCTTGATTATTGGTCACTGAATCGATGGATTTGGCTTTGATTACTAGTCCCGTTCCGTTTCTATATGCTTGAGCTCTGGAATTGCTGAGGATTTTAGTCTAAGATTGGCTTCGGACAAGTTCAGAATGGGAGTATACGTGTAACTCTTTTGACTTTTCAATCCCAGGAAACACTTAGCTAGCAGAGTCAATCATAACATTCATACATTTTGAGGTTGAATCATTATGCACCAACCCTTTGGTTGGATGGTAAAAATCTGGAAGTCAAGACAATAGTGGCTTGGAACCAACAAAAAAAAAAAAAAAAAAAAACCAAACATTCCTTTCAATTGTGAGCTTTAGAAGGAAAGAGAATAATAAACGAGTTCATCTCTAAAAACTTCTTTCGTTTCTTCCATGAGTTGGAATAAACGTGGAGAAGAATGTGAGACTCCTGACATTTTAACGCTAACAATGCATAAAAAAAAAAAAAACAATCATACAAGAAATATATATACTGCTGTTAAATCATGCACATGTGACATATATTCATAATTATTAATACTATAAAAAATTCGTTACGGTGCCAAAATATAAAACTGTAACTTTTTCTTTGTATGCTATCTTCTTCTCTCGTTACTTTTTTTTTTTTTTTGTCGACACAGGAGTGTCCGAGTCAATCCTTACGGGGCCCGACTAATCCCCTGCGGCCCGAGCCCGGCGCCCCAACCCAACCAATGCACGATAAGTGCACAGGCGTCCCCATAGCGCAGTTTCGAACCCGGGACCTAAAGGTCCCAAGGAAACGCTGCTACCATGTGATTAAACCCTGCTACCATGTGATTAAACCCTGCTACCATGTGATTAAACCCGTGGGGGCTTCTTCTCTCGTTACTTGATTTTGCTTCTTCTTTCCTTTCTCCCTTCAACTCTGAAGTGGGGGTAAATATTTAAATAAATATGTATAACCTGATGATACAGAATTCTTGAACACTATGGATGCATGATGAGTTGGGGTATGGTCCTTTTCGCACGGCTTTTGAGTAGTGATTTTGTTTGTGTACTGGATCTAGAACCTTTCATGAATGAATAGGAGGGGCTTTGTTCGTTCGTTATTGAATAATTGTTCTTGGACTGCATGTGGGATCTGACTTTTACTCCGCCACACTTTAGTACTCTCTCCCAGAGGCCCCATAGGCCCATATGGCATATACTTGTTATGGCAAATCTTTGGTGTTTAGCCGGGTCATCTTACCCTTTATGGACAAAGCCTCCTGGAAGAGGAGGAGTGTTTCCACCGCTGCTACTTTTCATCTTTCTTTCAGAGGCTGTTGGAAATCCATAACTCGCACCTGCTGACTCCATCATTGTGTTGTTTATTTATGATCTAGGTACACTTTTTTGTTACTTTTATGAGTGAAGCCCAATTGAAAGATAAATAGCCATCCATTAAGTATTTGAGTAAATTTTATATACACTATTATGGTTGGATGGATAATACATGAACAAATTTTGCACGTGTATCATATATCTAATGGTGATAGTGTATATAAGATTAATCCTAAGTATTTTCTGGAGTTGAACCTGACTCGAGAATTTATTTCTCTTTAAGGGGTTTGACTTTCTATAATATTTAGAGTAAATCTTATATATACTAACACTGTATACACTATCACCATTTAATTCAAGATATGTGTGTAAAAGTTGAATTTCAAATTCAAATTTTATCTAGTTGTTATTCATCCAATGCTGATAGTGTATACACTGTCAGTGTAGGATAGATTAATCCTAGTATTTATAGCCGTTCTCCTCTTGTTATTTCGAGTAATTTTTTGTATCATAATTTTGAAAATCCAGTTTTTTCTTTTTTATATTTTCATTTGATCTGAGCTTAAAATTTAGATCTGACAATGGACGGAAAAAAAAATTAACTAACATCTACTCGAAAACTAAGCACGAATCGAAGCACCTTCATAAGACTACCTACCTGAAAACTAAAAACGTGATCAGTTAGATGCACTCGGTAGTCATTCGCAACAGCGCCTATTCTCTTCAGTTTTGTCAAACAAATCCACAATTAGGCCTTTACGATTGGTTCCCTCACGTTATCGAAATTTTACGGAAAAACAAGTCATGGATAGGAGTATTATAATCCGTATTTGGAGCTAAGGATGCCATTTGAAAAAGCGGGATTCCGATTAGGGATGCAATCGAATTGAATCGAGATCGAGTATCGTCATACACGAACTCGAACTCGATGATTGCGCACAGAACTCGTGCTCGACTCGCATTGGTTTGAGTCAATGCGAGCCTTATCGAGTTCAAGTCAGAAATTTTCATTTTTTTTTTACAAATTTTGAGCTAAAAGACATTATTGCCCTTTAAAAAATTTCATACGACCTGAAATATTTCGTAACTTCAACCACTCTTTTAAGCATAAGGATAATTTCATAATAATAATATATTAGAGAATTAAAATTTAAAAAACTAGATAAAACTTGACAAACTTTTGAACATTCCATTTGGATACTCGAATACGATTTGCTCAACTTATCGAGCTATTTGAATTCGACTCGAACTCGATCAACCGAGTCCAAGTCAAATTTTTTTATTACGAGCAGCTCGGTTCGATACAGCAGAAACTTGACGCCTTTGATCGTGCATTTAAAAAATAATGCCAGTAATAAAGTTACTGAGTTCCACATCAAAACTTTAAAGACATGTCATGTTTGCATTGGAAAGCGTGATTAAGCCCAGGTATACACGTAGATAACCTAAAAGTTGAAGCAAAAGATTTATGTTGTTTTGAGACACGCTACCACCAAAGTTGGTGGAGTGGAAAGTCAGGGGATCAAACACTGCCTCCCACCATTGGCCACAAAATGTGGCAAGCCACTTCAAGTGGCTTCCAGACAAGTGCCCTATTAGACGAGTGCTTGGTGCACTCGTCTGGGCCGGTAAGTAGTTCAGTCCCCTCCGATTTTTCCTTGACCTCTTCAGGTCCTCCCCTCTCCGTAACATAGAATAATTGTAGGTCTATCGTATCAACTAAAAAAAAAAAAAAAAAAAACCACTGCCGCTGATAAGTTTTGGGCCTTTTGGGCCGTTGACTTTTTCATCACGTGAGGAAGATCAATTTGAGGGCCCTGCATCTGAGGATGAAGACGGTCTTCTACGTTGATCATCAAAGAGTATATGTTGGATTTCTATGCATTTTTTTCGCTCATCTTCGGCCATACATGAACTTGGCAAGATCCAAGAACATTTGTTGGTTGTTCAACAGCAGATAATAATGGATGGTCTTTTGCGTGCAGTCCAAGGCACGAAATTGGAAGCAATGAGGATTTCTCTTTTTGCGCTTTGGCGCATCAGAGAGTTTCCTAACAGAAAATGCAAAATGTACATATACTAGATGAGCTAATAATGAATTGCTGTACCAAGGCTTTCTATCTTAATTTTTGACTAAAATAAAGCGGTAATATCTGAAGGGCCAGTTATAATGATCTGATGGAAGATAGAGCAACCGGATATTGAAGGAAACTGTAGCCACTTTGCTCAAGAAGTTGCACAGATAGAAGAGAGAAATTTAATTTGTTCGCAAGGAGCAGATGAATTTCAGTTCACCAGGATGTCAGTCAGCGTCATATATTGCAGCCTCATTTTTCTTGACAGCAGGATTCACCCGTTCCATTTGCCTGCATAGGATGGAAGCAAGTTCATGCCAAAGATGCATAGTAGTAATTACAAACTCTTTTCTTGATTCAATAAGTGCTATAGATGCTGTTGAACACGTTTGAATGCTGCTGATTCCCCCACTTAGGAGCCTCATTGGAGCAGATCTAAGAGGTGTTGCTGCCCCACAGGGTTATTTCTTGTCAATTAAATGCTGTCAAACATTCAACAGTGAATTGATACTCATTAGTACGCGTCCCAAAGGTACTATGGAACTCCCCATATATATTGATACCATAAAATGTTTTGTCCTGGCAAACATGCTACCATTCTACAAATGATACGGCCTTGATAATTAGCCAAACCAGATCCAGTAGGAATTTACAACAATGAAACAGCCGGAATACAACATGCAGAAAGATGCAGAAAATAGCAGTACTAAGGCTTAGTTTGGGAGTTTAGGATAGAAAAGAGAAGAAGGGAAAACTTTAGTTATGAGAGAAGAAAAGAGAATAGAAGGGATTGTTATGTTGTTTGGGAGTTTTGAAAATTAGTGAAATAATTTTGGATATAAAGTCATTAAATATTTGTTCAAAACCTTTTTAAGGATAAAATAGGTATTTTAAAAAAATTTCACAGGCCTCCTCCAAATTTCTCTCCAATTTGGGAGGAAAAATTTTGCCTAAGATTCATCGTCCGATTTCCTTTCATTTCTTTCTTACTAAAAACTCACAGACAAAGACAAAGGAAAATCAACTCACGTTACTCCAAATGAAGCCTTAGGCTTGAGTACAGTCACTTCCAGCAACTCGCGTTACCACCACAAGCCCGCAGATGGCGTTAAAAGCCAATGCAAATTTATGTATTTACATTACTCCGCAGCTATCGATAATAAGGCAGACCATTATGTTATCCTCACAGGATTCATGTTCCGGTAGCCATTCAAAAAAATCACGCCTCAAAGTCAACTCTGCCATATCTTAACCAGTTGGCAGACGAAGATAAATTAAATACCCTTCATAACATAAAGGAGTCTAGTACTGATACATGAAAACTCCCAAAGACATACAAAACAGTGACATGGAAGAGAGTGGCTGATTATCAACCCACACACTCTCCTCAATTTATTTTACATTCAATAAATTAAAGATCCTCCATAACCTAGAGGATAAGATCTCACACTTGAAACACTAGTAAATAACAGTTCAAAGGAAAGAGTTGTAGATCAGAAATCTAATCCACAAACTTTCCTCGATTTATTTTACATAGTAACTTTGAAATGATATATGGAAATGAGCAAATGTTTCATGAGCTTCAGTCCCCCAACCACTGATGAACAAACACACCAGAATTTCTGAGACTTCTGAAAAGACTCATGCAGTCTTCACAAATGGCACCTTTGCAGTCTAGCGACTCTGAGCACTTGAGGAAAAGTTCATCAACGCGGCATATTACTCCAGTTTTGAACAATTCACCAAGAATGTTCAACTTCAGTGTTCTTGTGTTAATCCTAAGGACCACAAAATCATCATCTTCCACTGTTTCTTTAAACCAGCGAGCAAAGTCAAACCCTTCTGTATCCATTGGAGCACTCAAGTACTCATCAGAGTCCAGTTCCGGAGCAGCATTTTCTCCTGCGAGGCCTGGATGGTAAATAAAAGTGATACCAGGAGTTTTGATGTGAGAAGACAGGACAGAAGTGTTATGATCCATCAAAAATACACTGAATGCTCGTTTACCAAATGAACTATAAGGTTTAAACAGCTCATAAATACTCAGGTTTGTGGATTCGTCTGCACCAACATTGATGTAAATGAGTCTGTTCCTTGTTGAAGTATTCAAAAACTTGGGCAGATAAGAAACTTCCCTCTTGGTATGTAGTGATTTTTCATCCGTTAGGGGCTCAATGAACTTCATAAATGGTTTGTTATTTGTGATGGCAGGGCATTCATTTGGAAGTTGAAATTGCTCAAAGAAAGCAGCATTTTCAAATCTTTTCTTAAAGATGACTAGAGCATTTGAGCCAACACCACACACATGTATGATTTCAGAACTCTTTAAATATAATGAAACTGGTGTGGCAGACCTAATCAGGCTTCCAGAGTAGAAGTCATGGGCACCAACAAGCATAGCACCAATGCCACCTGGACGTAAAACACGCTCAATCTCAAGCACGAGAAGAGCTGGCACAGATACCCCATCAAGAGCTCTCGAGAACAAAAAATCGAAGGAATTATCCGCAAAGTCGAGCTCACAAACAAATCTCCGTTTTAGAAGTGAGAAAGATGGGTGGCTACCAACAGCAACAGCATGTCGGAAACCCAGCTCTCGCAGAGCTGATACAGCAGAGGCAGAACCCTCCCCAACACACAAAGTTTTCGAATTAGGATCCAGCAAATTCTTCCCCATAAGCTCCTTGAAAACATTATTAGCCAAGTTTTCAGTCTCTTTGCTAAGCATCTTAAAACCCCCATAAAGAGAAAACCTAAGAACCGAAAGGGGATTTGAAAACTTGCTGACATTGTAATACTCGCTAGAGCCAAAGTTCAGTGGGCATGCATCCAAGTTCAGCAAAATTGGCTCCATTTTTCGAGCATCATGGGTCATCTGTATAATGGAAAGCACAAGCAGAGCAGACCCTAACGCAAATGCCTTAACAAACATACGTTTCATTAAAGTCCCACGTAGCATTTGCCATTTCAAGACCGTCAAATCCATCTTTTCTTTTGTCCCAATTATCCCAAAGACAAGGCCTTTCAGAGTTTTCTACCTCAGATCTAGATAAATCAATCAGGAATCAAAGTGCGTGCAGCTAAAGTTGTGATTTTGGAGTTGCAGTTCACAAAATCAGTAATATTGAAATTGAAGCCAACAGAAATGTAAAAATAAAATACTTAGCGAGTACAAAACCTGGAAGAGGTGTGATTTCCACCCACGAGTAATCCCATTGACATTTGGAACCCAAGCCAGACCCTTTTTGGAACCCTTTTCGGCATTGAATCAAGCATCTTGTCCACAATCATCAAATCCAAATCTATGAACCAGTTCTATCCTCCTTACATCCTAACAATGTGTGCTTAAAACTCCCTACTATTTATCTACATAGCATTGATTTCTATGAACAATTTCAAGAGTTCTCCAGAGAGGTTTCTGGGATTTGGATCTGAAAGAACTAATGGGAGTCAAGTTGGAGACGGTGAGAGGAGTCCCAGGCGACTTGGGGTGAGGTTATCAAGTACTTACTGAGTATCGAGTGATAAAAGGTCAAAAAAGATTCCGAAGGTTCTTTCCCCTCGCTCATATTACACACGTGCCCCTTTTAAAGGGACAGACGCCTTGAGCAAAATAAGTGATAAAACCATACGATCATCTACTAATCACTAGTTAATTAATTAATTAATTAACTAAAGTTCTAGTAGTACCCTTTTAGTTACATTTTAGGATTTTTCTAAACGAATATTATTCGATACACGTTGTTTTATTATACTTATACAGACACTCACATGTATTATACTCCTTCAATGCGAACACTTTTTTACCATAATGATTTTTTTAATTAAAAACTAATATTTTAATAAATTTTATAGCGTTAATCAAATCCTATATTTTATTTCAAAGTATCTTTCTTCCGTTGGTGATGTTTATACTCTCTAGGTTTGGACACATCATATCACATGCAATAATATCATGAAAGTTGTCGGTCGATTTGGATTTGAGTAATGACTTGTTTTGAGGTAGCCTCTGCGTACTAGGTAATGATTAAGAAAGAAATTGTGTGTCACATCGAAGATTATGAGTAGGTGGTGCAAGTATTTTCTTTCTCTTTTTTTTTCCCATTTTCTGAGAAAAAAAAAAGGTTAGCATTAACATTTTGAGAATGCATTAGAAACCTTTACGCGCAATAATTAATGTTTGGATAGGAATTTATTTGGATGATTTATTTGAAATAATTACTATAATATTTTTTGTGATGTGATGTACGTGAGATAAAAAGGTGATTGAAATTTGTGAAGTAAATTTTTTTATTTCAAATCTCTCTAGTCCAAACACTTATTTCTGGAATCCTTAGCTATGTCATGAATTTCTATTTACTGCAGTGTTAGAAAATCATCTGTCAGATTGGTAACATGAATGATCCGATCCACTGAATTTTGATATTGATGATTCTTTAATCTCAATCTTTCATCAGGGTTTTGTTTAAAATGCAGAAGTTTTTGAACTTTTCAGTTTTCCAGTTGTACATGTAGATCTTTCATATCAATGCATCCTCCAAATCTTCAGCTCCATTGTATGTGACCACGTCACAGCAGCCATAAATTATTAGTCCTTTAGATCTTACACAGCAAAACTTACAGGAATCTTCTTTTCTTTTTTCTAACCCCCACTCCCCATACTTTTTCTGGTGCAGGCTGGGTGACTTCAGAACGGAAACCTATAATTCTTGAATCTTTATAGATGCAATGATTAATTCATACTGTTCATTATTTTGTGAAGATAAATCTACCCTAGGGGTAGTGCTTTTTCACAGTTGATCTAAGAAGCCATATGTCGCCACTCGCCATATAACTTTAGCGAGCAAATGCATGAGAAGTCGCGGTCCCTGTCAAAGATGTATATTTTCGGAGGGCATCCGGAGGAACTTACCTAATGTAGTATGCCTTATGTTTAAGGTAATCCTTTTTGGGAAGGGTTTGATGGTAAGTAAGCATGTCAATGGCTAGGGTTTGGATTGGATGCTTTTGATTCAGATCTAAACTCATTAAATTTAGTTAGACCCAAATTCTTATGGATCTAAACAAAAAAATTCAAATTCAGATCCTCGTGGATTTATGTATTCAATGGATATCCGTTGTACGTTGTAAACGTACTAAAATAAAAATCTATATTACAAATATATGAATTTCAAAAAAATATATAAACACCATCCAATTTTTATTTTCAAATAATAAAATCAATATTCAAGAAGTTGAATGCAATATTATGAACTAAAAAAAATAACTATTATCGACTACTTTTATTTATTTTTAAAACTTCAACTGTATTTACGTCAAATCTTTAATTTATTTGTCTTTACTTTATCTCATTTTTCTGAAAAAGTTTGTACTAATTATAATGACAATTAGGATCAGGTTGGAAAAAAAATCATGAAATCTTATTATATTTGATCCGATAACCAGAGAATATTATAATATTTTATAAATTTACTAATATATATAATTATATATATATATATATTTGGGTAGAATCTAGTATGAGTTTGGATTTAGATATGATCATAGAAAATTATACCCTATCCAGACCCATAACTCTTTTACATGATCTGGATTTGGGTAGGATTTAGCTTTGAGAAATTAAATCTAAACCCTACCCAAGTACATTGGGTTTGGGTTGGATATAGATAAGATTCGATCCATTGATATGCCTGATGGTAAGATAGGAGAGATTATAAATTAAAAATCTTGAATCATAAGATCACGTAAAATATATATATATATATATATATATATATATATAAAGAATAAGTAAGTAACCTTTTCAAGATCACGTAATATATAATGGACTTGAGGATATATGATGTATTTACATCCATCATGACAAAGGCATGGTAGTATTGGACATACCTAGAAGATAATAAAGGATGGAGAGTTGTATAATTTTCCACTAGTATGCAAGAAACGAATTCTTTTCAGCATTTAAACAAACAATCTATTAAAAATGAGAAATGAGACTCTTCCTTCTATAGTTTAGATTTGTCCCACCAATAATTGCATCGCATTAATTCTAGTACTGTGCATCGCCATCATCTGCCTTTTTCTTTATATCTTTTTTTGTTTCTTTGGTTCTGCATCGCCATCATCAATCTGTCGATTTGTGCATCAAAATTAAGTGTCGGATGGCTTTGAGGCGTGACAAGTTGACACTCTAATGATTCGGAAAATTTAGACTTTTGTGTAGCATCCCCCACAATGGCAACTATTAGCATCCGCAACAAAAGCGGTGGGTGCAGAAGGGCCATGGCCAGTTGATCACCGCTTAATTTGTTCGCCAGGTTGTACATATACATATAGGTGTAAATGCATTGAATTTGAATCTTGAACGGATCATGTCTCATATTTTTGTTGATAAGGGACCGCAATCGCCATTCGAGAGTATGCGTTGGATAAATTTCGTCCGGTATAATTGTCCGTCAATCATACGAAGGGATAAGACGCACTAGGCAAGCTCCATGCAACGGACAGATCATGTCGCAAAATGCTTTAAAATTTTTTTTTTTTTTGTACTTTAAACCTTTTAATGATGCAACTTAAGTTGCGAAGTTCGATGATGCACTACATGTATTGTTCACGAATGTAGAATTGTAAAATGACATCCAATGATCGGAGCGCACTTTGGTAATTCCATATCGGCTATGGCAATCAAATCATTCCCGCTTGCAACTTAAACCATTTGAGAGGATTAATTACTTGGCAAAGTGCAAAGAGAAGGAGTATCTAATTAAATTTCAGGCTTGTTTCTTTAGATGTTACCCAACGTTAATTTAGCGTGACCACAAGTTGACCTTTAATATCCTTCGAAATCTCTCCCGGTAATCTTTTTTCATTTCCCTTTAATAAGGTTTTGCTTTAGTGGTGATTCTGGTCAAGTGATCAAGGTCGACATTAAGAGCTAAACATTTTTAGTTTAAATTTTAGAAGTTGTGAATTTAGTCTAATGTTGTCTATGCTTGCGTTTATCCTATCAAATTTGGTTTAGCAAGAATTGACCTCACAATGTAATCTTACCAAATAAAACAAGAAACATACCCTGCCTATGAGGGAAAAAAATGAAAAAATAAATAGCTTACTGCACGAAGGTTTGCTTGGATCTGATTTTATTTGCAAAAAATTATTTACTTGTATCATAAATATATTTTTCAATCATCTTTTTATTTGACACATATCATGTTACAAAAAGTGTTACAATATTTTTTCAAAATATAATCTCCCATCCAAACACAGTAGTCATTTTATCCCAAGCAGCTGGTAATTACAAAATATTTTTGCAAAAATCGCCAATTTAGTCCAAAAACTTTTTTTCCCTATCGATTTAGTCCCTATATATTATTTGTAGTTAATTTGATCCCTAAACTTATATTTTGATCCAATCAAGGAATTCAGCGGCGCCGCCACCGCATAATTTCCATCAAGCTCCTAATCGAGCAACCCAAAGGGTATTTTAGGGATTTTGATGTTGGGGTTATAACTAAAAGGAGTAAATTGATAAAAAAAAAAAAACCAATTCTAAACCTAGAATTATTTTTAAAATGAGAGATTTGTCCAATTTTTTCAAACCCGTGTACAAAAAGTACTGCAATTAAATGCATATGAGGAGGAATTGGGACAAAGCATGCTAAAGCTTAGCTAGTGATCGAGTTGTTAATTTTGTCGTTGGTTCAAATGGTTCAGAAATAGGAAACTCGACTTACGAAGGAAATGAGAAATACTGCAATAGAGACAAAATCATGTGATGCTACTGCCTTGAACAATGTTGAATTGTGACTACATGGACAAAGGCAAACCCATCAAAAGGTTTCATGGCTGCAAAATTTTGGGGTAATTTTTTGTATGTGCTAAAGCTTAGAATTTGTTGAAATATTATGGTTGTTTAGAATTTGTTGCATGGGTGCAGAAAATCTCTACTATTTGACATAAGATTAACCCCACCAACCATGATTAAGCTATTAACATAACAAAATAGACAAGATTTGAGTTCTTAAATTTACTCGATTTGCTTGACTCCCCTTCCTCAATATTGCATCATTCGTGCATTTCGTCCCCCACTCCCTCCATCCTTCGATTTCTTACGCCCTCTAATTCCTTATTCATCACAATATATTTCGATTTTGTTTAGCAAATCATCAACTAAAGCTCTAGATTTTGTCCAAGAAAGTTTTTTGTTTTCGTTTTGGGTTTTGGATATTTCTCAAAAGACTTATCTACTAGTTAATTTTTGTTACAGCCCAACATCGAAGTCCTTAAAATACCCTTTCTGAATTGCTTGATTAGGAGCCTGATGGAAATTATGTGGTGGCATCGCTGCTGAGTTCCTTGATTGGAACCGAAATATAAGTTTAGGGATCATATTGATTACAAATAATATATAGGGACTAAATCAACAGAAAAGTTTAGGGATTAAATTGGCTACATTTTCAAAATTGAATCTCCCGTCCAAATACAGTGTTGGGGCTGCCTGGTGACTACACAAGCGGCCCATTTCAACAAGATTTACCAACAATAGCTTGGAAGGCCGCAGACAGTGAAAAGTCAGAGGTCCACAACACGGGGAAATATAAGGACCAATCCAATACTCTGCGGTTGCACTTTTGACAGTTTCAAGTCATTAACGTCGATCAACCGAGAAAAACCCGACTGCTGTTCGGCGAACAAAATGTCTGCTGCTACACCAACAGAAACCTTAAACCCGCCGGTTAACCAGCAGGATTCATCAAACCACGTCGAACCAATTGAAGCCCCTCCCGAATTGACTCCCAATACTGATAGTGACACAACTGCGGAAAAGCGAAAGCGCGAGGACCCGGACCCGGAATCAAGCCCGAACAAAGGCCGGGAACGTGAGAACCACCCATTCTGGAAGACGAGCCTTTGCTCCTATTTCAGGCGGTCCAAAGGCTCGTGCAGTCACGGTGACACGTGCCGATACGCCCATGGGGAGTTGGAGCTCCGGCCCCGACCCGACAACACTTGGGACCCGACATCCGAGCGAGCTAAGAAGATGGCCAGAATAGATGAGGGTGGTGGGACAGGGAAGGAGGATAGGAATGACTGCATGATGACAGAGGCTTTTGCAGATGGAGAAGAAGTTGGTGGTTCTTCAGAGGCTGGGTTGGCTAAGTGTGTCGTGAACCTCCCAATGAAGTGGACTTCGGATAATTTAAGGAACTTTCTCGATGAAAATGTGAGTCGGGCCTTTCTTTTTCTGTGAGCATAAAAGAGTATAATTCTATGTGCTACTTAAGTTTGAAATTTGGATATCTTAGTACTGTTTGGTTGATAAATTTGGAGAATGGAAAGGAAAACTAGAAGAAATTAGTGTTACTGTACATTGATTGCTCACGACCTTGGTGCTTTGAAGTTTACAAAGTTATCACTTTCAACCCATTATTGGATTGAAACTCCTGCATGGAAGAGTCAAGCTTTATGTTTGAAGAGTTAAAAGTGCATGTGCCAGAAACCTTTTTTTCTTTTTAGGAAAAGCATGTTCCTGCAACCTTGATTAATGGCCCAAAGCCAATTCTCTTCTTTTTGCAAAGTTGTGGGTAAAATTCTTTAGTCTGTGCTAGTGTTTAAGTTTTATGTTCTTATGTAATTTGATATAAGAACGTTTGTTATACTTGCTAAAGAAATTAGAAATTGTATCTTTGGAAATTTAATATGTTGGTATTTGAAAACTTAAGCGGATGAGGTTGTCCTCTCTAGCTCTCTGATGTACTCCTTTATCAAACTCGAGAAAAGTCTTCAGTTTTAAGTTATTTTGAAATAACAGATCAGAAAAGTATTCTTTTTCTGGTTTCCCTTTTGATATCTTCATCTTCCATGTTTTGTTTTGACTTAAGCTATTACTATGCTTTTCAAATATGTTGCATTCTTGGTGTACCTTCATGATGATGTAATTGGACTATATGTTGCGGTTTTCCAGGGAATTTCCTTTAAGTCAGCTAAAAAGAAGAAAGGTATGGTTGTCGGATTTGTGAGTTTTGAAAGTGCAGAGCAAGTTAATAGTGCATTGAAGGTACCCTTTCCTTCTACAGATATCAGTGAGAGTCCTTAAGAAACTTATGTAAAATACGATGTTGAATTCTGCTTTCTCAATTTTTAATATGACAGGAGTTGGATGGAAAGTCTATTGGCAGCAAAAATTTGAAGATTGGAGATGTGATACAACGATCATTTGATAAGAAAAATAAAGTGGCTGTGCCCAATGCTCAGGAGCATGATCAGAACGCTGTGTCAGTCAATGGAAGTTCTGATATTGATGAATCTTCAATTGACACTGAAAATGGTGAACCAACAGATGAATGTTCAGCACCAAATAATTCAGATTCAAAGGGTAGAACTGCTCGTGATGTAGTAACTCCACTTGCGCATATGCCTTATGCTGATCAGTTAGAGCACAAGAAAAAGTCTCTTACCCAGACCCTCAAAAGACTGGTCAGATGAACTTTTCTTTTCCTTTTCTTGATTTGCTTTTACTTTTTTTTCCCTTCCTGTCGAGTTTCTTAGATTCTTTTTTGAAGTTACCTTTTCGTAGTTACTCCTTACGAGCTTTTAGTTGCCAATCTTATGGGAATTTAACTCCTGGTTAATGTTTCTTGTTTTTCTATGTAGACTCGAAATGCACGTAAAGCTTGTCCAAATGGTGTTCCACTTCCAGAATGGGTTCTCAAATCTAGAGAAATAGGTGCTGATATAATGATATCTGAGAAATTGAAGAAGAAAATTTAAAAATTTTTTGAAATTATTTCATACATCTGAACTTATTGGAAAGGAAGAGTGGTCACTCTTATCTAAGCCAGAATGAGGCTGCTAATGATTTTATAAAAATTGAAATGTAACTTTTGTTACGAAATTCTTCCCCTTTTAATTTTCAGCGGAGGAAATGTGTTCTATAGCTGTCCAACCAAATGATTTGGATGTGCAGGTGGTCTTCCCTGCAAATTAGAGGGGATAATTGAGTCACCTGTTGTCAATGAGTATCGTAACAAGTGCGAGTTCTCTGTGGGTTACTCCCTACAAGGAAAACTAACAGTGGGATTTCTGCTAGGCAATTTCAGGTCATCTACATCAAGACAGACTTTCTTTCCACTAGTTTATGTTATCGTTGTCTGTTACTCATTACTTGAAATTGATAATTTAATTTAGGGAAGGTGTTACAGCTGTTCAGGAACCTGTGGATTGCCCGAATGTATCTAGAATTGCTAGCAGGTATGCTGCAATCTTTCAGGAATTTTTGACTCACTCAAGCTTTCCTATTTGGAACAGATTGAATAATACGGGATTTTGGCGTCAACTGACGGTATGTTCTGAATAAATGTTTCTAGCTTTTGAGTCGCTTTACTGAAGTTCACAGTTGATGACTGAAGTTGATATTTTCTTCTGCCATTTGGACTTGGTCATGGAAATGATATCATTTTTTCCTTTCTGCTGCTTTTTGGTTCTTGATCTCCATAATAAGGTTCGAGAAGGGAGGAAGCCAGGCAAAAGTGCTGAGGTTGAGAATTCTGATATGACTGTTTCAGAGGTTATGCTCATGGTTCAGGTTTTAATCTTATTAAGCTGTTCTTTAAATTTCAGGTTATCTGTTTGCTGGTTCCAAAGTACAACCTTGATGTTGTTTTTTTTATGGGAAAGCTAAAAATGAATTGGTTCATGTTATTTTTAGCTTTAGAAAACATAGTATCACTCTCTCATAACAAAACGGGACAGAAAACTTATTCCTTGTGCATTTATGAATCAAGATTAGCACTTATATGCTTCTTTGACACCAATGTGTAACAGTCTACATTTTGATCATGCATTCAAATTTCTGATAAGTTTTTGTTTGGCTGGCTTTTGCTTTTATGATCGCTAATAACTTAGGTTTGCACTACGGGCTTTGATGATGAAAAGGTAAATGATGAACTTCAAAAGATGGCTCGAGATTTTTCTTCAAGAGCTACTGCAGAGTCTCCTTGTTTGCCTTTAACAGCCATAGTTGTCCAGGTAATGAAGAATTAGATGTTGGACTTCTTATTAGAAAGTAATGATTTCTTAGTTGCACAGGAATACAAGCTTGTTGATACGGACTTTGGCCAGCATCATTTTGTAGTTATTTTAAGTTATCCTAATAGCTTTCTGAATCCCATGTCACATTGAATGGAGTAATAAACTACCTCATGAGGTAAGAAATAAGAATTCTTCATATCAAACAAGATCCTGAACTGGATCTGTCTGCCAGCGTTGTACCAGTTTGCTACGTCGTCTAAACTGGTTTAATGCTTAATGACATCTGTCCTTCATTTTGAAAGTTGCTGACATCAAAATAGATTATCTCAGTTGGAACCTGAAAGACTTTTAAATAGATTATCTTGTTGAGATACTTGTAAGTTCACATTCTGTCAGGAAGAGTATGAATGGGATACATGCATCTGGTAACTGGGACTAGGCAATTGGTCAAACCGATATAAGAGTGCCTGGATTGTACTTTCGGAGGTGGAACTCGTCATACAACACTAGTTTGATTAGAGCACTTCTTGTTTGCAGAAATCAACTACGGTGCTGCTATTTTGTAGTATTTGATTCATAGACAACTTTCTCTTTTCTTTGTCTTTACAGAGGAAATAGCTTATATCCAGTTACTGTGTCGTCAGATTTAAAAACTTCATTTTTTATATTTATGTGGTTTACTTATCCAATGTTGTGCCTTCCTTCTTGTAGGATCATAAAGGAATTTCAAATGCAGCACCAGCTGAAGCTCCTCTGCATTCCCTTCCCATTCCCAGGGAATGTAGTGATTCAGGAGTTGTTGCACCTTATGATGGTGTTGAAGCTAGAATTCATGATTACATAAGTAATCTCCAGTTCTCTATCTCTCCGACCGCCTTCTTTCAGGTGAGGCACTATTTATTTACACACCATCCACGCTCTCTTTCCATCACATGCACACACACAGAGATGCATATAAATATTCTTCTTGAAGTCATTGTTGTTTCGCATGCTAGCATCCTACCATTTTAGACATCTTGCAGGTTAACACCCTTGCAGCTGAGAAGTTGTACGCGCTTGCTGGGGAGTGGGCTGGCTTGGGTCCTGACACCTTGCTTTTTGATATTTGCTGTGGTACAGGAACAATAGGTCTTACCTTAGCTCATCGTGTTGGCATGGTAATGCTCATGGGCTTATTCAATGAGCTTTATGACAATTTTTTTATTCGTTTCATATATCAACAGATACACTTTATTCTATAGCCTGCTATCTCAGGATTGATAGAATAGATAAAATTTATAAACCTTTGCACAGGTTACATGATATTTATTTCAAGAAGCACTTCCATTTTCATTTGTTGTTTATATGTGACTATTGGCCTATTGTTTCTCAAATTCTTCTCCCTTTTGAAGAAATCATCATCAAATAACTTAGCTTTTGTTAGGTTGTTGGCATCGAAATGAATGCTTCTGCAGTTTCAGATGCTGAAAGGAATGCTGATATTAATGGTATCAAAAACTGCAGATTTATCTGTGCAAAGGTCAGCTTGGCTCGATTTCTTTACTTGTACGTTTTTTTTAAAGGTCTTTAGTAATCGTAAATCTTGTTTGTGCGGTGAAATAGTATGGACTTAAAGTATGGTCTAGGCTCAAGTATTGGTTAGTCTCTTCAACATCTGCCAGTGATGTTACATGCCAAATTCACATCCAAATTGCGCCTGCCAGTAGGGCTGATTAGTAAAATTAAAAATTATACTGCTGGATCACTTTTTTATTAGTAATCTATCATTTACAGTGATGCTTTGTACATAGAACTGGTGAATTTGCCATTAAACAAAATGGTGAATGTGTTTTGTTCATCTTTATATAAATCTGTGTTTAACATTCAAATATGCTTTGTTGCTACTATTTTTTCTCTTATGCCTGATTTGTTTGTTCATACATATATTACAAGGACATAATTTATATCTAATGAAATAGAGTATTGGAAAATAATATCAGGTACTTCTTATTCATATACCCATACTAAGATGTACTCTCAAGGGAAGCATGTGGGGTCTTACATGTTTAAGTCATTGGTGAAATAAAAGTGGATATTTGGATTCATGTTGGTGGCACGTGCTACTTGAGTATTGCTTTTTGTGGTTTTGTAGTTATTATATGTGTTAATATAAAACTATTGTTCCTTTTTGTATATCTTTGTTTCAGGCAGAGGATGTAATGGGGAGTCTCCTGAAAGAGTACCTGACTTTATCTCAGAAACAAGAGGAAATTTTGGAACTGGCTGAGGACAACAAAGAAGTCAAAATTTCTGAAACAACTTCTACAGAAAGTGCCCTAGAACCTCAAGAAAGCTCAGATCTTGAGAACATGAATTGTCATCATGAATCTGGGTCTCTGGATAATGGAAATGTAGAAGCTGACACCCAATACAAGAGCTTTTCATCCTCTGAAAATGGGACCACCTCAACGAAGCAGTTTAAAAATATTGTTGCCATTGTAGATCCTCCACGTGTTGGTCTTCATCCTACTGTGAGTCATGCAATCCTTTCTGATGATAGAACCATCTGAATTACCTTTCAGATCCATCATATTTCTGTGTCCATTTGAAGATCATTTTCTTCTATGCCACTACAACTGGGCTTTGATAGTGTTGTTGGGTCTTACTCCTAATTGTAATTTCACAAAGCTTCACCTTCTAAAGATACAAGACTGAACTTCATTGTCATTAGCCTCTTGTTGTGACTAATAGGAGGACTGGCACATGTTCATCATCCAATTCATGACCTGCTTGGGTTATGATTGAGGTGGTTCGGTCCTATTTTCTTATGAAGGTCAATGAAGGGGATCGAAAGATGTGGTTGAAGCCTTTATAATCCTGTATATTCAGAATTTTACATAATTAATCTATTTGTGGCATAAAAGACACTGAGTTGGAAAGTCAGTGATGCCTCCCCTCCTATGATAAAACTAATGAAAGTAGTTTTTGAGTCTCTGCTTGAAGTCCAGTGATTTCAACCCTTGGCTTACAACTCAGATATCTGCCCCAGTACTTCTTCTTATTTATTTCAAACATGGACAAAGCTTGCAAATTTCAGTAATAATGTAAGTATGCAAGACCAGTTTTGGGGTAATTCAGGCTTCATAAAGTAGTCCATACTTTAATATTGATTTTCTTTGAATAATGTGTTGCTTCTGGACATGTTTAACTGTCTGCAGTTTGTAACAGCTTCCCAAAACTTAGCAATGTTTTTGCATTAAATCAATTTGAGTTGCCTCAACTGATCTGTGAGTTTGCATACTGCAATTGTTGTAGTTGTCAAATGCTTAGAGCTCCTCAGTATCGGCTTTTTTATAGCTGCTTCTCCTTAGACTTACTCTGTTGAAACTAGGTGTTTTCTTTTGCAATGACTGTGATTTCTGTCAGGTCATCAAAGTTTTGAGGACAAATACAACTTTAAGGAGACTCGTGTAAGTATCTCTATTGGATGACTGGTACTTCTACTGATATTGTTCTTTACTGGACCTTCATTCATTTCAATTTGTTTGTCTTCAGCTATATTTCCTGCAATCCTGAAAGCTTGGTTGCAAATGCTATTGAACTCTGTACTCCATCAGCTGATAAAACTGAGAAAGGGGGTCAAAAGAATAACTGGGCATGGAGAAATATGAGCAGTGCTGGTCTTGCTCGTCATAGGGCTAAATCCATGCCTTATTCTGAGCCTTTTAAACCTGTCAAAGCTATGGCTGTTGATCTTTTTCCACACACTCCACATTGCGAACTGGTGATGCTTCTGGAAAGGTAAATATAGCTGCTAGACATTCCCAAAAAAACTATAACGTTTTCTACTTTTGAAATTTCGGTATAGGGATCTTTTGTTTTCACTAAAGTTAAGGCTGATAGAACAATTATAGTTGTAATTTGGCATAGTGAAAATTTTATCTTGCGGGCGCAATTTTGTCCCTTGTTTCTGTATTCTCTGTAGGAGGTTCACATGTGAGGCTATCCCAATAGATATATTGTGACATGCCTTTTACAAGAATTTTCATCTTCTTTTGTCATTTAGACTTTGATGATTTTCATTTTGATTATAGATTCACTGAAAATGGCAGAAAGGTGTCCATTTCTGTGGATTGCCCAGATTATTTGACAAGATTTTTGAAGCTATGATCTAATTTCTCCTACCTTTGATACTGAGCTCTAAAATTCACAGAACCGGTCTGTGTATACATAATATATGTACAACCAAAATCTGATCTCGTCAATTTTATGGTTCGCATGGTTGCATAACTCATGGATGAGTACATTTCATGAGTTGCATGGTGGTCATCTCTACTCACGGTACCCCCATAACATGATTCCAAGAGCTTTCACCTAATTAGCCTCTATAAATTACCTTTTGAATGGTTTAGAGATATGGATCCGTGTGCCTGTATGCGTTTCCAATGTGGGCTTTTTTTCGGTTTTTTTGTTTGGGGGGGGGGGGGGGGGGTTGGTGGTGGTGGATATTTATGTGATAAACCTAAAGCTGGCATTTTGCCATCATACTTGTACTTGGGCTCTGGTGTTTCATTTGTAGCCAAATTATATCAACCGTCACTTTTTGATACTTGTAACCTTGCCAATACTTTCTTTGTTTATAGCCCTTTTTAATATGTAAGGAAAGGTGAATAACAAACAATCAAGAACTAAGATTATAGTTGATACGCATTTTTTCTTTATTTGACAGTAATCTAAAATATGCATCATTTATATATCTTTTACTTTCCGTGTCAATAAAGTGTTTTAATATGCTAACAGTCCAGTTGCAAAGCGCAATAATTTCTGGAGTCTCTTACAAGCTAGTTCTTGGTTGGCATTTATAAAATATCTTTGAACATCATATGCCTGCCTTAATAAGTCTCGCATTTTCTTGAGTGAGAAAAAAAGTCAAAGGTAGTCCATGATTATTCTGCTTTTTGATGCCTTTTGAATCTTAAAGCTCTCTTGATGAAGAGAGTGGACCAAGAAAAAGGAATCAGGAAGGGAAAAAGTAAAAGCTAGAAAGAAACATATGCAACAACGAGGTTTGCAATTCTCATGTGGAGTATCGAACCTACCAGCAGAAAGATTGATGTATCAAGAGGATTAACCTAATCTCCTGTTAAGCCTAAAATTACCTGCTCGCTTTTGTAATTGAAGAAGCTTGATCAGGGAAGAGACATGTAGCACTAGCAGCTATTCACATAAATTGTTCCTTTTACTCCTTTTGCTTTCTCTTCTTTTTTTACCAGTAAGACGCTACTGTCTCTGATTCTCTCTTTGTTTTCAAGTTTTGAAAAGGTGGAAATTACATTGTGCCTTGCTGGTATTTCTCACATCTCATCTGTCCTTTTTAGGCATCTTCAGCTCCTCTGCTTTTGAAAAAGCTATTCTTTGTTTCAGATGACCACTACAACTGCGAAATTGGAAGTGGGGACAATCTTCAGTTCCCTACTTTAACTTGAAAACTTAGCAAGTAGATTTTCTGTTCTAACGATTCTCAAGTCTCATCGATGTCTACTCTTATCAACTTTTTTAAGCCAAAACAAACAATTTTTTTTTTTTTTTTGCCTTTTTGGAGGGATAAAGAAGCAAGGATGAAGTTTTTTCAATGGATGTATAATTTTGTGCCAGACTAGTAGTAAAATGAATTGGGTCGGTACCTTACTTCTAAAAACCCGTTTGGATTGCATTTTTCGTCATTTTTCATGGAACATGAAAAATTACTATAACAATTTGATGTATGTGAGGAAAAAAGGTAATAGGAAAATGTGATTATGAAAAACGACGTAATTTTCTGACAAAAATGGCAATTCAAACAGGGCCTAAGGAAGTGAAATTTGACAGGGGTATGGAGATACGTTTAGGTTTAGGCTTCAAATTAGTGGATGAAGATCCAAGTTTGTATTGGAAATGGGTTGAAGTTATCATTATTCTCACTTAATAGAATGAGTAAATCTTATATACACATAGATAGTGTATATATTATCATGATTGGATGCACGATACATAAGTAAAATTTGAATTTCAAATTCAAATTCGAATTGTGTGTCATGCATCAAATGGTAAAAGTGTATAAACTGTCGGTGTATAGAAGATTAATTCTTGATTTAGAATGTTGAGAGGGGACTTATCATTGTGTGCCAGATGGTATTGGACGTTTTAGTACAGGTGTTGTAGTATTAATCCTACTTTGCAAGTGCATTAGTTAATTATTGGTGGTGCTTTGCATCTCCATGAAAAGCAAAAAAAGAAAGGTTCCCGAATATATTTATTACCATTAGACTGCAATTTAATTCCAGTTTGGATATATAGTTTCTTTAAACTCAAAATTCGGACGACAGAAACTGAAAAGACAGAAAGGTACCCCGACTACTTTTTGGATGGAACAGTCTTGCAAATAAATTATATGTGAAAATCCTGGACCATCTAAACTTCCATAGAATCTTATCTACCTCCCACTCACGGAGATAAATCAAGAGTAAAGATTTTAGTCTCTTTTTTTTTCATTTTGAAAAGAAAAAGAGGGAAGTGTTAATGGCATTTCCATTTTAATTATTTACATCCTAACTATGCCATCTTTTATATCGAGGGACTAAAATGCCCTCGTCTTATTTTTTTGGTCTCATGTTCATAGACTGACTGCATCATATTCACTCTTACATTCCAAATCTGATTAGGCATTCATTTACATGTATAAATGGTCAATTTAAAGTTTATTAGTAATGTGTTTTGTACCTTTTTTTTGTTCAAAAACTTCAATTAAACAATGAATAAGAGTTAACAAAATCACAAAATGCTAAAAGCTAATTTTTAGTAATGTAAGTAACATTTATTGAGTCAAAACTTAAATATAATGCTTTTAAGCATGGCCACTAAATTTTTGCTCTTTCAATATTTGTCTTTTTAATGAGTTTTGTACTAGACCGCAAAAAAAATTTAATCAAAAAGAACAACAGTAGATATTTTCATTAGTAAGTTCTAAGGAATTCAAGTGTTAATATAAAATAAAATTTTTACAATATCGTTGAACCTTTTTTTTTCAATATTGTTGAACTTAATCAAGTGGCATATCTTATTTAATTCATCAATAGCTTCTTCTGGAATATTGTCTTCCATGGTTAATCCTAAAAAATGCCTAAAATTTGTAGAAAAGAAGATGAGGTGGATGTGTTTGAGGTAACTATAATCACCACCTCAATTTGTCAATAACAACGTTTTGACAAGATTAATCTATGGGTTTGAGAAACAAAAATAAGGTAGGGGTATTACAGTCTCTTAATAAGAAAGATAAGGTAGCAGGCGTATGAATAACCAAAAGAGGAGTGTCGTTAATATTCTAAAAAAGAAAATTTTGTATTATGTACATGGTTTCTAATACATTCTTATTTATATTTTTTAACCGACTTTGAGGGAAAATATATATATAATTTTGAAAGAAATCTTCTAAATACTCTCTTATCCAAACATGGGCTGGCGGCGGAGGAGGGTGCTCAACTTTCGGACCAGGGTAGGTTACGTGCATTTTGCTCCCGGCGGTGTAATTTACTTTCAAAGGCGTGTAATTTTAGAACAAAATTTTATGAGTTTTACACATATTGTTAAAAATGAGGTACAATATGAAATCTGAACCGTATAATTTTTTTTGACCAAACCTTGGCCGTAAACTGTTCAGGAACGATCCACCTGATGACCGTCCCTGCCCCAAATCCTCAACTTTCATACTCAAATTAAAATTCTACGAAGTGGCAGCAGTTAATGAACCTAAAAAAGGGAGTCTGGTCGGCCCAGTCTTTGCCAAATGGAGCATAAAATGGTAGTAAATGTTAAACAAATGATAATCACGAACATGGTTCAATTCTATTCCTTGTTAAAAAAGCTTTTTCTTTTTTGTTTCCTGTAAGATCAGGAACCACACAAGAAGGCTGTTTGTCAAATGAATGCGGTCCAGGGAGGGAGGCACATTGATTCAAGCGACTGATGTTGCCACAGAAAAGTAGCCCCACAGTTCAAAGAGTATTTCACTTTATTTACGTCTTATTTATTCATATTGATTTGATTGCATCATTATCATATTTTTTTTAATTATCTTTTTATAAAAATATTTTAAATAATTTACAATCCAAAATTCCAAACACACTCAATATTGCTACACATTAATCAACCAAATTTCTTTTCCTCATTTCGGCCTCCCATCCCATCATTTGAATTAGATTTGGGTTCTGGGATGGATGATGTGATTGAAATAACAAATACCTACGGCCACATGATGACTTCTTTTGGCCTACTCGACTGCTTTTCATAAAGCTTTTTCCCTTCCTCGAGATAAAATGTGTGTCATCAGACCTTGGCCTACCACTTGTATGATTGTATCTGCAAAGGGTTTCTCGAATCTGGCTTTTTTAAACTAGTCTTCATGCTTCAGGAAAAAGGAAGAAAAATGAACTATTGGTCACAAAATTTGAATAAAGATACATGCTTTATTTGAACAAGCATACTTGCCGCCAAGGGATAAAAGAGTTGTAGATAGCCAAAGGGATGGGGTAGATGGAACTTCTTACACCATTGAGAAACTCTACTCTATAAGTTCATATAGTTGGTTGTCGTTTACTAATCAAGTAACTCCAACTTGAGTGCTAGATAAGATAAGAGAGATGCGCAGGGTATACGAGTTGATTTTGGATACGAGATGAGATATACTCAAACTCTTACCATTAATGCTAAGCAGGGGTGGGGTGTTCAAATTTCGTTAGAAACTACAGCCGATTCAATTTAGATGGGATGTTGGATATTAACAAAATTAACTTATGTCTCATCTTCAATGTTTGATAAAATGGTTTAAAGATAGATACTGGGATTCGGTTTTTAAATTTCTGATATTAGGACGAATTACCGTATTTTATTTCTTAATAACAAATTATATAAATTATGTTCCCACTACTGTCTTATATTATATACTAATCTATTAATAAATAGCGTTATGAGTTATAACTTACCATGTATGTTTATTTTTGAGCTTGAACTTGAGGAAAACGGATATTTTTGGTTTACTTGTAAAACTTTGGATATACCACTAAAACTCAATTACACTTATCCAATTTACTAAATTAAAGTTTGAGAGTGATCGTATGTCAGTCTTATACCCTTAAAAATTTTAATTGAGTTACCGATTACCAGAGCTAATGAATAACCCCAAAATTGCTAAGAGACATCTCGTGCAATAGAAAATTTAGAGGAGATTGAATTAACATGGGGCAAAAAAAAGGGATTCGATTCTTTGACCTGCACGAAGGGAATAGTTGTTTGTTTCGACATATTAGTCAGTAGATGCCGTTTCGTAACAATTGACAGATGTGCTTTGATCCTACACGGGAAGGACTTGAAACTGGAAATGAAGAATCCTGTTTAAGGCCTTTGTTTCTCGTTTAAAAACCGATCTTTGATTTTCAGTCATCATTATTTTCTTCACGCTTCATTCTCCTCCTTCTAGAAGACAGAAAATGACTTGACAAACGTTTGTGGAATGCATGAAGTAACCTCGCAAGAGTCTCGTATAGATGCAATTGACAAATTGGGAGGATTTAACAAGAAGTGTTTACAATTTGGAGGTTAACCTAAAACTTCCAGACTACAAATTTCTTCAAACATCAGAATTCGCAACCTGACAAAGTTTGGGATGGCATTTAAGTATTTATATTTGTTATAATACAAGATTAAATTAGCCGTAACAAGTGATTAAAGGTACATGGTTCGAATCTTTGTAACCCAACCGTGGGGTGAGGAGACATGGGACTCGGGATTGTTAAAAAGGAAAAAAATTCCTAAGCCCTTCTGTTCAAGGAGTCTATGACTCTGTCCATATGTGCTATGTTCTATGTGCTTTGTGGGAGTGTGATTCACGAAGTAATGAAATTAAGTTGACTTAAGCTCCAGAAAATGTTGCGACAGTGCTGAAATTGTGGAAGATAATTGACCGATTGAAAGAGAGAGAAACACTCTACTTGCGCATACCACTATTATTATTATTGCTATTGGAAACACGACCATTGACCACCACTTCCAGACTTCCTTTCTTCCCTAGACCTCATCGATGACAATCACAAATGTACTACTAGTAAGCATTAAATTGGCACAGCAATCCTCGTAAATTCACATGCACACGGTACATCATGTAAAATTCATCACAGTTTTGTGTAATCCATGTAACATGGTAACAAAAAGGAAAAGAAAAAGAAAAGAAGAAAAAGATAGGAAAGATTTGGGCTCTAGGGAAATTGTAAATGTTAGGCTCGAATATATTGGATTACACGTGGTTATCAGTTGATCCATCCATGTTAGTTGATTAAGATGATGGCACTCCAGATTTCACTACTGTAACTTTCAAGAAACGGACATGTATAAATAATTTTAGAAGTATATCTTGTTAGGGGTGCATACTTCCACGACCCCAAACTACATTGCATGGCAACTTTGCAGTTGACAAGGAGAAAAAGGGCAGCTAGTGATGAGTGAAGTGTGCCCGCACTTTGGGAGTGGGAAAGTAGTAGTGAAGTAGAAGCAGCAGGCCATAATAGATTTTCGCAAATTTCACAGGACTAACACTTATTACTCAGGGCTTTGCTTTCATTCATTCATTCACCTGCCTGCCTTGTCATAAATGTAAAAGAAGATTAAACCAACCAACTTCATTCTTCATACAACTGCTCCATTACTTCTTCCGCTTTCTGTCATATTCACTCGTCTCTAGAGCGTGGCAGTACTTATATCGTTATCTCAACTTTAGCTTTCTATCAAATCTCAGCTTTCTTTTTCTCTCTGAAAAACTGGTTCCCTTAATTTAAGGATTCTGCAGGAGTGGGGTGAGGACAAGTACAGAAGTTAATTATCAGCTTGGGATGATGAATAACACTGAGGAACATAGGAGTACTAGTATTAAAAGCGAGGTGCAGGATGGATTCAGTAATAGTACTACTGCATGTGAAAGAGAAGTTGTCATTCCGATGCCTAAGGTACAACTAAGATCTGTTGATGTTTTCTACTTTAGCGTTTCTCTGTACACATCTACTTTGTCCTTAGCTGGTTCTTGATTAATCTTTCTTTCTAAACTTAAATTTCAATTCTGGGATTAAATAAAATCCAGATGAAATGAAGTCTTTTGAACTTAAGACAAGTATTTCGAACCCAACTTTTAAGAGTTCTATTGGGGCGGACACTGAACATAGAACCCTTTTTAATTCTCCTCTCTTTCTTGATGAAGAGAGGGAAGATAAGAGAATTGTGGATCACGGAAGTTGGATAAGTTTGGATACTGGTACTACCTTCATGTAGGAGGTGGATTACCTTTCTTTGTTTGTAGTTTCTTATTACAAGCAGTTTATTGTTCCAAGATTGCGCATAACTTTGATTGCATGGCCAATTTGTTTAATACTTCTTCCTGTAACCAAAACTCCATTGTAAATGGCTGAATGGATTGTAAAACATCAGTTCCACCCATCATACTTATTTTTAGCCAATTCTGCTGCACTTCAAATCCCAATTTGCTGGGATGGCGTCTTTATCATAGGTGTAGCATTGGAGCTTCTATTACCCAAATTAACTTCTGACCTTAATCTGCTATTGATTGGTAGAATATATGAAATCAGACTGGTAGTTTATAAGATAAATTTCAATTGAATTTTTTAAATTTAGTATATCTAAAGTTCATTTAGTATTTGAGTAATTCTGCCAGTTTATCCAAATGCTTGTGAAGTTATCACTTACTGAATGCAGTGATGATAACTAGTAGTATGCTTTAGAGGTTGTCTTGCACGTTTATAGATGAGCGGTTCAACAAAGCCCTCCTTTCAGGTAGAAAGTTCCAGTGGAATAACTGAAGAAACTGGGAATGCTAAAAACTGGAGGAAACAAAATCTATTCTTGGAGATACCTACCAGAACAATGGATGCCTCATGTGCAGAGTTTGTTCAAATAAAAATGCCTCCAACGCCAACTCCTACGCCCAAAAGAGTGAATTTCATGTTGACTCCTAGCCCTTCTGATTCAAGACTAAATAGTTCTCCGGGTCCTTCTTCATCCAGGGCAAAATCATCCATAAAAAATCTCCTGCCAAAACTAAGTTTCAAGAACCGGAACTTGAATCCAGAGACAGATATAGACAAGGCTTCTAACTTTGATTCAGGTTCTTCAACCACAGCATCACAGGAGAAGCCATCGATGGCAAGGTCTTGGTCTCTCTCAAAGATATTTACTCCTCGCATGAAGAGGACTTCGTCTTTACCTGTTACCCCAGTTGCACATTTAAGTTCTGAGTCTGTTACTGATGGGAGTGCATGCAGCTCTCTGACATTGGATGTAAGTCCTTTAGAAACTCTTATTCTGTTCCCCATAAATAAGTTGATTAGCTCATATTTCAATATCATTAGTCATTAACCAGATTTTAAGGGCAGGCTTTATTGGATGATGCAGTCAATTTTGCATTCTTGTTATTCTGTCTTGTAATAAACTATGGCATGCATGCTAGTAATTAGAATATGTAACTCAGCACCCTTGCAACATATGAAATTCAATCCTGAATAAGATGTTGTAGCATGTAGGCAAGAAATAATATATTCAAAAGCCTACCATCTCATCTTCACTGAGATAAATTCGAAAAAACATTGTATCAACTTCATGCAGCCAATTTCCAAACACAACCCTAGGCTGATAGCTTTATACACACTCTAATGTCAATGCATCGATGATTGTAGACAAAAGGACCACAAAGGCACATCTCTCGATCACTTTCTGTTCCAGCTATCAACAAAGAAAGAAGCATCAAAAGGATGGACTCATTTTTCAGGGTAATTTCTACTACTCCTCGAGTGAAGGATGGGGATTCAATAACATCAGTGTCAACTGCAGGAGGAAATACTGGTAATTTGCTCTTTTGCCGCATGATGTGTCAATTAGGAGCTTCTCAAGTTATACATTAATGGAAATATGTTCAACAACTTTGGAGCAATGAAGGTGTAACCCACACTCATATTCAAAATTAAAAGTTTATACCTAAGGTTCCACTGAATTGGTAAATCGTACTGGGTTATCTAATATATAGCATATGACCTTTTCCGAAAAAGAACTTCTTTAAGCGATTGCAAAAAGAATTGAAATATACATGGCACTATATGGCAGCATTGCATTTTCTTTACAAATCATATGGCAGCTGTAAATTATATGGCTCTTCCAAATTTAATGCCAGAAATATTTTAAAGGCCACTGTGGTTACTTGGAGCTGTTGAAGTTAAGGATGAAGAAGTTGCTGGACTTAAAAAAGTGTCATTACATTTTAGCTACCTTTTTACTCTTACTTTGGGTTTCTTATGTTATCATTGCCTCCATAGTTGGAATTATATGTCATTTACAGTATTATATGGCGCTTCCAAATTTAGTGCCAGAAATATTCTAAAGGTCATTACAGTTCCTTGGGGCTGTTGAATTTCAGATGAAGAAGTTGCTGGACTTAGACTGCCATTACATTTTAGCTACTTTTTTACTCTTTCTTTTGGTTTCTTATATTATTATTGCCTCCATAGTTGGAATTATATGTCATTTACAGTTTTTATTTTCTGGGAATAATTTAAGCCTTGTTTTGCAGAGAATAGTGATGCTGATGGTGAAGACATTCCCGAGGAAGAAGCTGTATGTCGAATCTGCTTCATTGAGTTATGTGAAGGTGGAGAGACACTCAAGATGGAATGTAGTTGCAAAGGAGAACTTGCTTTGGCTCACCAAGAATGTGCTATAAAATGGTTTAGCATCAAAGGAAACAAGACATGTGATGTTTGCAAACAAGAGGTTCAAAATCTACCAGTCACACTTTTGAGGATCCAAAGTGTTCGATGTCAAAATACTAGAGCAAGTAGAGTCCGGAATCTAGAAATAAATGGATACAGGTAGGTTATTTATCTTGGAATGTTAATTTTCTCAAAAGCTGAAACAAAGTTATCATGCACAACCTCTTCTTAGAATTTCTAGGGCCATTATGTGAACATTTCCTTGTACACAGTAACCTTCCATTGTTTTTTTCATTCTCCTGATGCTTTGATCCCTTTCCTAGTAAACCACTTCCTCCAATCTGACTGCATAATCATGTGTATCAAATATTGAGATGACTGAAATCAAAGGAACCTTACCATCTTAGTGATTTGATTTTTGTTCTAATACTGTTGTACTTTTGACGTAAACTGAAAACGTGTCATTTGTTGCTTCCCTTTTTATGAGCAGATACAACTTACCTGGTAAATTAGCACACTTGAGTTCTAATGAAAAGGAAGGAGATAGGGAGCTGTTCTGTGTCCGTCAGAAAAATTCTCCTCTTTACCTTTTCTTGCAAAAGACGTGATTTTTCAGTTATTTTCATTTTTTTGTGTATCAGGGCTTAGTTTCAAAATAAAGTTGACACTATCTTGAACATTATCGAGTTGCATGCAGAATCTTTAATCGAACCCCCTCTTCCAACTTGAGATATCATAATGTCGTGATTCTTGGGTTTAACAAGTGATTAAGGTCAATTCACTCCTTCCGGGTAAAACTACACAATGTCTTGAAGAATAAGTTCCAGAGCCGGAAATGACTGCTATCCAGTGTTAGAACTAAACTTTGTCTGGCCTATGGGAATAATAAAGCAGAAGATGCCATAGTTCATAAGCAGAAAAAACATATATCTTCTGCTTTGGATTACAAATCCCTGATCTACTGAATTGTGACCTTTACTTAAGGCTGTAATTTCTTCACTTCATTCAATGCCAATAAGCATCTGTTTTTTTTTTTCTTTAATTGTATCATTGAAAAGAGAATCTGATCAGGCAGTAAGACTCCAAATTCAACCATTTGAGTTATGCCACTTATAGTCTTATACTTTGCTATATCAATGCAGGGTTTGGCATGAAGTGCCCATTCTTGTCATTGTCAGCATGCTTGCCTACTTTTGTTTCCTTGAGCAGCTTCTGGTAAGATTATCTGATTTAGCTGTTTGTAGATCTATTAGCCATTATATGGTTAACATTTTTCTCATGTGCCAGGTTGGGAAAATGGGTACTGGAGCAATTGCTATATCACTTCCATTTTCTTGTGTACTTGGTCTCTTGGCATCCATGACCTCTTCAACTATGGGTATGTTATTCTTGATGATGCAATGAGAAACTTTCGATGTCTGATTCTCTTGTTTAAGAAGATGTGAGATTCATGGGTTGAATTTGAAATGCTGGTTGAAACTTCTACGATAAATGTTCTTTAGTTTCTGACATCAACTCTTTCTATTTTTGTAGTGAAGAGAAGATTTGTGTGGGTTTATGCATCGGTTCAGTTTGCTCTCGTGGTTCTCTTTGCACATATTTTCTACTCTGTGGTACGAATGAACCCTATTCATGTCTTTGACATACAATAATACCGTAAGAAAAAGAGTCTGGATTTTGTTAATGACATTACCTTTACATAGATTAGAGAATCTCATTTTATTTTTATTTGTTAAAGGAGGATGTATAGTGTCTCTGCCTCCATTTGTAGTGGATAATTTTGTTCTGTATTCTTTTCTTTTCATCACCTTCTAAGTCCTGCTTTTATTTTGTTTCAACTGAAGTTGATTTTAACAGAAAAAGAGGAGCATGCTTTATCTTTCATCAGGTGAACTTTGGATATGATATTCAGGTCTCTAATCTGCGTTTTCTGGAATCTGCAGGTTCATGTACAAGCTGTTTTGTCAATTCTTCTCTCCACATTTGCAGGATTTGGAGTTGCAATGAGTGGAAGTTCAATTGTTGTTGAGTTTCTGAGATGGAGAAGGCAACAACAAGCCTTTGCAGATCAGCAACATCAGAATTCCCAAGTCATGTTACATCCTGGTCGATGGCCTCAACAGAGTCAATCAGAAACAATTTCCCGTGTTGCTCCAAACCTTCGTCAAGCCGACATAGAAAATCCAGAAACATTTAGTGGGAGGTGATTGGTAGTTCTTTTTTTTTTGGGGGGGTAGTAGTGGATAAACTCAATCCTTGCGAAAGGGATTTTGTATAAATACACAGATGAAGCAATTGACAGTTCTGTGCCATTGGTATTTTGCTTCATCAAAGAAACAGGAGTTGCAGGAATGATGAATGTTGTGATCTGCACAACAGAGCAACGTGCTTCGTACAGATACAGTAATCAAAGAAAGTTTGTTCTTTTTTCTTCGTCTTCCATAAGAGGTTTCTGATTCTCTACATTACTGGTACTGCAAACCTGTGATCATTGAGCAGTGATGAACCGGTGAGAACAGGAATCTTCCAGAACAAACGCGATACTTGCCAAAACTGATCCAAAACAGAGAGTTACAGGGAAAGCTTTCTCCATATTAGCAGCCACAGGCATCAGCCTCTTTTTTTTTTTTTTTTGAGTCAATTTAGTTGTCAATTCCTATCCTTCTCCTACTTCTACTCTAACATATTTAAGGAAGAACCTAACTGGACCAAGGAAGGCTAGTAAGATTAAGTCCCAATTCTAGACCAAGTGTATTACTGCACACCCTTATGAATTTTAGGCGAGTCGGATCTTGATTTGGAGTTAACATGTTAAAAAAAGTGCATTTTGCAATGGAAGATTACTTATATCTCAACTTTCCAATTGTGTAACAGGTATAATTTTGATCCTTTTGAGTCAAGTTTATGAATATCATACTTCAGATATCAATTGTATGGTAAGGCCAAACTCACTATATGCCCTTGAACATCATATTCATAGGTGTCCTAAAAAATAAAAACTCTTTATCACAACTAGAGTTCTTAAAGAAGACTGCATGCCAAGTAAATTGTAGCAATATTTTGGTGTCAATTAACAAGGGAAGTAACCGCAAGTTTTCTTGGATCTTCTTGTTCTGTAGCCATCCATGTCCTTATTGAGATCCAGATGATTACATGCTGTATGGTAACCAAAAGTAACAAGAATGGGAAATCATATCGTCCAATTGTTTTGGTATTTCTTTTGCATAGCCTCGTATTCGATTTAAAATGCAAATTGGATGCCTCTACTAAACTTGCAACAGCTTCAAAATTTTTAAAGCTCACGGAACATCTTCATGGAGAAAGGGCCAATACAATTGGGACTTTCATATAATTGTGTGGTTGTTGTATATTTTGTATGATTTGGTGTATATTTATATTTTATTTATTGTACATATAATTTTTATTTTTGTACATTAATTCAAAAATGTAATACGATCAGATTGTAAACGTACATCACCTTCTGAAAAAAGCATGATGATGAGTGTACCAATTGTACAATAGGTCCAATTGCACTGGCCCCTTCTCCCATTATTTCCCATTATTAGTGTTCGGGAATGTACTATGCAGACAAAATTTGACTTTTGAGGGGCTTGATTTTACACCTTTTAAAACTTACCGGGGCCAAATTGAAATTTACTTTGTCAAGTGTAAAATTGTAAATTAATCCAGACACAAAGGGGACTCTCTGGCCGGCACAAAAAGTCAAACACAGGGTTCAGCGGCCCACTCGGCCTGCAGTTCATTCGAGCGGCGTCCATATTCCTTAATTCCCACAAAAAAGGAAGTGATTTTGGTACCATATTCCATTATGAACTCAAGCAGAATAGTAATAATAACCCAAGCATTTCCTCCGCTCTTCAAGTCTCTCTTCCGTTCTTCATCCTCCTCCTTAGGTGCTTCTTCGTCCAACTGTCAATAATCGTCAGTCTCTCTCTCACTGTCCTTCCGTTCCCAGTGTATCTTTTTGCTCCAGTGAGTGGCACGTGTTTGTGAATATTCTTAACCGACCTTAGTGCGTTTTTCAGGGGTGCAAAAGATTGGTTTTTTGAAGATATTGCAGCAAAGAAAAAGGGGGTTTAGAGGGGTTGCAATTGTGAGGCTGATGATGGATTCTGGCTTGGAGAAGTGTGATGGGAATGTGGAGAGTAAGATGGGTTTAGTGCGCCCTGCTACAGAGGATTATGCTCAAGAAGCAGTTGAAGCTATCAAAGCTGGAAAGGTCATTGCTGTGCCTACTGATACCCTCTATGGCTTTGCTTGTGATGCTTGGTATGGCAAATTCCCGCCCACTTCGAGCTTTCGTTCACCCCTTTTATTCATGGAGTTGGTTTCCTTGTTCTTTGTTGTCTATAGAACAATGAGCCTTGCTCAAATTTGAAGCTTTCGCAGGGCCTTAACTAGTGCGTATGGCAATATTTTATGTTTTATCTGTGTGCAAATGTTTGATTGAGGAATTTGAGCTGTAGAACTTTGTTGAAAAGTAAATGCTTATGAATATGTGCATCATCACGCAGGTGTATGATCCGTGCATGTGTATATAGCAAGTTACTTCTTGTTCCTGTTGAAATTCAGGAACTATGCTTTTCAAAGATGGAGTTTGATTAATGAAGAAGCAGTTAAAATGCTTCTTGCTGGATTAACTGAAGAATAGTGCCTTTTTAGCTTGCTGTATCAGAATTTAATGTATAGCTGCAAAATAGGAGCAATTGTGAATAAAATATTGTAATACTCTTTTCTGGTTCTTTAGATTGCCATGGACAGGTTTTTGATAATAAAATTTGAGAGACAACTTTATTTTCAGTACTTATGTTGCTCAGCTGTGGTTGTAGGACTTCTTGAACAATATCTCGTTGTTGCATATTCTACTGTTTATAAGACCCTATAAGCTCATGGTACATTTTATATCTTGGCTTTGAACAGCTCTGTGGAAGCAGTTAACAGGATTTATGAGATCAAAGGTCGTAAATATACTAGTCCGCTGGCAATTTGTGTTGGAAATGTTGAGGACATCAAACATTTTGCTGTCACGGATCATTTGCCTCCTGGTTTGCTGGATTGTCTCCTTCCAGGGCCGGTAACTGTGATACTGAGGCGAGGTTTGTAGCTCGATGCTTTGTTTCTTTAAGTGGGATCTTTTTGGGGAGGTTGTTGATTGTAATCCTATTCCAAGTGTGATAATTTGAAGCGGAGCTCATATATCATGTAAAGGAAGAAGTTTGAAAAATTACTTGTTCAAGCTTAGCTCTTTCTCCCATTATGGGAAGCTATCTTCTTTTGTTTTTTCTTGAACTGTTGGCTTTGAATTTTGAATAATGTATCTTCTGTGAAGCTTAACTTTTGCTATCTTACAGGGGATTCAAGCATCCTTGAGAAGTCTTTGAATCCTGGGTTGGAAAGCATTGGTGTTCGAGTCCCTGACTGTAATTTTATTAGGGTGATATGTAGCGGCTCTCAAAGTGCCCTGGCCCTTACTAGTGCCAACCTCAGTCGGCAGCCTAGTAGTGTAGACATCAGAGATTTTAAGAACCTCTGGGAACATTGTGCATACATTTATGATGGCGGTGCTCTTCCATCAGGGCGTGCAGGTTCAACAATTGTGGATCTTACTAAGCTAGGAACGTACAAGATTCTCAGACCTGGGAGGTAAGTTTTGAATGCTCTTTGGTACAAAAATCCTCTTAGTTGTGCATAATCTTGGTAAACTTCTTGTTTTGGCAGTGCCAAGGAAGAGACGATTGCAATCCTTGAGAGACACTCTCTGCTAGAAGATGGAAGTGCTACATAAAATGGTTGTAGTCTTCTGATGAGATTATGTATTGGGAAGGACAATATTCACGTAGGACCGAAGGCCTTCAACTACACGGATAACACTGTAGCATAGTGATTATTATCTGGATTCATCTGTTGAGTAGCTATTTTTTTATTTTTAATAAATGTCCTGTGAAAATTATCAAGCTGACTGTTGCAGTTGTTTTGTTTTATGTATTGCAGTATCCGAGATCACTTGTAAACCCAAAATACTGTTATTGTCCTCGGACTCCATGCATTGCAGTACTAGAGAATTAGTCATTTTCTCCTTTCTTTCATTGTTCTCCTTTAATTCTTTCAGATCATGCTCATTGCATGGGGTTCTTGTATGAGTAAAACCATGTAACATGTTCATCTAAAGAGCAACCATGTTGGAATGAGTTGCACAGAAATGACATGGTGGTCATCGGATAATAGGAAAGTCTCAAAGGCAGTGTCCTAAGCGTGGCGATGCTATGCAATGCCAATGAGTACCTACATTTTTCATTTCTTTTCTTTAGTGAACAATAACACCTACGGCGTTTAGATGTCAATTTCCCGATTCTGGGCTTTTCACGTTTGTGTCTTTGGACAGGTGAAGAGAAGAGAATCTCTTTTTTGTCCCACTAAATTCCGCGGGCAGCTAAACTTTTTTAAGCACCGCTTTATACACTCTTATCATTCTATTTTACAATTTTTTTTTATTATAAGTGAGAGAGTTTGAATCAAAATTTTTTATTTATACTCTTTTCTCTCAAACCATCCAATCTATTCTTCTTCCCCTTCATTTTACAACTTGAGTTACCTTTGGCAAATGACACTATTGGAGTCGATTCACTATTCTTGGATGTGTTTCTTGGTTAATTATGAGAAACCAAAATTTAATAATTGGAAGAGTACTGTAAAATCACATATTTTCTTGTATACTATGAATGTGAGTTGTTTGTTAAGGAAAAGGTGTTCCCTTAGTTTCTTAAATTTAGTAGTATTAGTTAGGCTTAAAATCCCCCCCACCCCACCCCAAAAAAGGATAAATTATATTTTATCCCCCTATAATTTTGTATTTTTATATAATCCTCTTATGATTTTAAAAACTATACATAACCCTCTGTTAAAGTATCAAAGCGATAGAATTTGCAATCCATAACAGATTCAACTAGAATGTTAAAAATACCTCTATGTAAAATTGAAAATTATTTATTAACTACAGGAGAGTTATGTATATATTTTGAAAATTATAAAAGAGTAATATGGTAAAACACAAAACCATAAAAGGGTTATTTGATAAAATATAAAATCATACTGGGTTAGAGTGCCATGCATATTATATTTATATACTTTGATCACTTCACTTATCTTAGTTTTTAAATAAGGATAATTTCGATATTTTTATATATTTCGTTACAAATGATCATTTCCGTCACTTTGACACTTTAATCCAAACTATGAATGGGTTATAGATAGTTTTTAAAGCTATAAAGGAGTTATGTGAAAAATAGTGATATCATAGGAGGTAAAGTGTATTTTGCCCAAAAATAAAAGGTTTCCCTTCCTACATATTAGTAAAAATATTCTGTCAGGGAAACCAAATTTAGCTGCTACCCATGCTGAAATATGCATTAAAGTTTGGTATTTAGAAAATCATTTTCCCTTTAAGTACTTTCATTTAGAAGCTAACCAATCGTGTCTGTACACCCGGACGCGTAAAGCCAAAGCCACGCAGAAATAATAGTATAAGGGGCCGAAGTGAAATAGTCCTAAAACTTCAAGGGCTTCAATGTAAATCTCAACCTCCCTATTACCTTTCACTTCAAAACCAAATCCGCCTCCATTATCGGGGCTTCCAGCATAAACCCACAAGAAAGAAGAACAGAAAAGAGAGGGAAAAAGAAGAGAAGGAAAGATGAAGATAGAGGAGGTACAATCCACCACAAAGAAGCAGAGAATTGCTACTCATACTCATATTAAAGGCCTTGGACTCGAGGTATCAACTGAATTTGGTGTTCATGGTTTTTTTTTTCCTTTTGTCTTTCCTGGGTTTTAGGGTTTAAGGTTCTTATTACTGATAAAAAAAAATTGGTTTCTGCGATATGCTTGGAAAGATCATTGAAAGATTGGATTTTATGCTTTTGTAGCTAACTTTAACTGCATTTTAGAGATTTCTTAGTTAATTTGCAACTCGTAAGCTGTTAATTTCAATATCAGTAAGACTTTGACAATACAAGAAATAATAATAACTAGTTTCTAGTGTTGTTGGTATTTTCGTGATTGATGGAATAGTTTTGTTTTTTGTTTTGGCCGATTTGTGGTGGTGCTGATTATATTCTAGCCCAATGGAAAAGCAATGCCTTGGGCAGCAGGATTTGTGGGGCAGGCTGCAGCTAGAGAAGCTGCTGGCCTTGTTGTTGATATGATTCGCCAAAAGAAGATGGCAGGGCGGGCACTTCTATTTGCTGGACCTCCTGGTACTGGGAAAACAGCTCTTGCCCTTGGAATATCCCAAGAACTTGGGAGCAAGGTACACTTTTGCGTGTTTCTAGGCATTATCATTTTTTTGAGATCATTAGATTCATTAATCATTCTTTTAATGAGGAATCTGAGCATGATATAATTTCTATAATGGATGCAGACTTTTGCATGTAACAGCCCTTTTTGTTGATTTCGCAACAATGCAGGTTCCATTCTGCCCAATGGTTGGGTCAGAAGTGTATTCATCTGAAGTAAAGAAAACTGAAGTTTTGATGGAGAATTTTAGACGAGCTATTGGTCTCCGTATCAAAGAAAATAAGGAAGTGTACGAAGGAGAGGCATGTTACTCATCTTTTCGCATTAAAGTTGGAATCTTTATTATGCACCATATTTGATACTTGGTGTCACCTCGAATACTTTTTGACATCTCAGAGAGCTTCTTCTATTGTAGGTCACTGAACTATCTCCTGAAGAAACTGAAAGTGTGACCGGAGGATATGGTAAAAGCATCAGCCATGTCATCATTGGTTTAAAAACTGTCAAAGGTACCAAGCAGTTAAAGCTGGACCCAACAATATATGATGCACTGATTAAAGAAAAGGTGAGCGCTCTATATCCCTATGCCTGTCTTTGAATCTCATTAGTTCACTTAGTGTTGGTAAACTAGTCAAGAATACTGGAGTTGTTTAGCTGCATTGGCTTTTTGTCTAAAATTTTCCTCATTTTGTTGAACTTCAAGATGGAGCATTACATGTCTTATTCCTCCTATTGTCGCAAACACCTTTTTTGTGTAGCGTAAAAAAAGCACCTTTCAGCTCAAGTCTCGGCTTTTAACATGATCATACCTCTTTCAGGTAGCTGTTGGTGATGTTATATATATTGAAGCAAATAGTGGAGCAGTTAAAAGGGTAGGCAGGAGTGATGCTTTTGCTACTGAGTTTGATCTTGAGGCAGAAGAATATGTCCCATTACCTAAAGGGGAAGTTCACAAGAAAAAGGAGATAGTCCAGGTTTGCCTTCGGTACCATGAATAAAATCTGGAATTGTGCTAATATCTTATGATCTTAAACCATTGCAAGTACATCAAACATAGGTGTTCTTGACTATAAGCGAAGATTCTATTTTTCATGCTCCAAAGCTTCTGCTGCTTTGCCGAGGGTCCATATGAAATTGGGCATCTGGTATTCAGTCCACCTGTGCATCCTAAGAGTAAAACTTTTAGAGTATCTTCCCTTAATCAGTTCCTTTTATCTTGAGGGTGAAGCAAGTTTCTTCTTGTAGTTATTGAAGAAATGAATACCAGATACTCTTTATTTATGTCTGGTACTTAGTTGCATGGATAAGTTCTTCGAGAGCTATTATAAACATATATAAATAAATGCTTTCTTCCATATTCTGAATTCAATATTCTTGCCTATTAGGACGTCACATTGCATGACCTGGATGCTGCAAATGCAAGGCCTCAAGGTGGACAAGATATATTGTCCCTGATGGGTCAGATGATGAAACCAAGGAAAACAGAGATTACTGACAAGTTGCGTCAAGAAATCAATAAGGTACTCCATATAGAGTTTCAGTTTATTTGTTTTTTTTTTCATGGTTTTTTGGAAGTCTGTATAACATCTTGTTTACAAGAGACGCAATTTCTAGAGTGCTTGGATACTTTGTTCTTGATCCAAAGATAAAATGTAAAATGTTAAACTCAATGTTCAGGAGAAAGGTGATGACTTTTATCGCTACAGAAAGTCGATGCTTGGATTTGGTATTTTGTGTTGTGTGTTGCTTCATCTTACAGAAGATGTCCATCGCAGGTTGTGAACCGTTATATTGATGAAGGTGTTGCAGAGCTTGTTCCAGGAGTCTTGTTTATTGATGAGGTTCATCTGTATACATACATTATGACGAATGAGTTTGGGTGTTATTTTGATATGTTCTAATAATTTGAAGCATCTTATTTGCAGGTTCATATGTTGGATATGGAATGCTTTTCATACTTGAACCGTGCTGTAGAAAGTTCTCTATCACCAATAGTGATTTTTGCCACAAATAGGGGAATATGTAATGTCAGGTATGAAGCAATGCTGGTGCAGTTCTTTGAATTACGTCTTGATTCTCATCATTTCATTTCTTTAATTATTGGTTGCTATAATCTCGGTGGAACATCAAGAGTGTAGACTTGAGCCACTTAATTTTGCATAGGTGCTCTTAACATATTATTCTCAATCTTGGTTCATCCTCTGTGATTCATTTAAAATTATTCTAGATGCTCTCTGAATGTGTAAGGTCACATACTGGTGTTACCAAAATGTAGTATTCTACTCTTGATGAGCTTGATAATGTTCCACATATATATGTTGAAGTTAATTTGTAATTAGTCAATGATGCATGAATGCTTAAGATGGCTTTCTTTTTCTGCCCAAGGAGAGGGGGAAGGGGATGAAACTTTGGATTCTGTTGTGCATTATCTATTTCTCAAGTTCATCAAGAGGTGACCTAAGCATAGACATCCCTTCGCCTAATAATGTTTATCACCAATAGTTGCCTGCATCTTAATCTTAATTGTCTGATTGCAGAAAATGGCTAGAAATCCTACTTTTTTAGCTAAACTGAAAAAAAAATTTTTTTTTTTTTTGGTGTGTAGAGGAACAGATATGACAAGCCCTCATGGCATACCCATCGACTTACTTGACAGATTAGTGATTATACGGACTGAAACGTATGGTCCAGCTGAGATGATACAGGTTCTATGACAGCTATTTTTTTACAAAGTTATTTCTGCTAATAGAACATCATGACTTTTTTACATTGATACGTAGCTGTTGTGATGTTTGGCCAGATATTAGCAGTCCGTGCACAGGTAGAGGAACTGGTAATTGATGAAGAAAGCCTGGCTTTCCTTGGAGAGATAGGACAGCGAGCATCTTTGAGGTCTCTATGAACCCTTCTGGAGGATTTGTTTTGGTTTTAGATAATTCCTGGGTATGCGTACTTAACTCAAAAAATTCCTTTTCCTCAGGCATGCAGTTCAATTGTTATCACCGGCCAGTGTCGTAGCTAAAATGAATGGTCGTGACAATATATGCAAGGTATTTTAGCAGTCAAATGTTGGCTCATTTATTTGTCAGCTGGGATCGGAATCAACTCGAATTTGTTATGAGTTCTCCATTTGCAATTGCAAACAAAGTAGTTGTCATGGTGGAAACTAATACTGCTGATAAATTGACAGGCGGATCTTGAGGAAGTGAACTCCCTATATCTGGATGCAAAGTCTTCGGCCAGTCTTCTTCAGGAGCAGCATGATAAATACATATCGTAGTGAACAAATAAGATGAACTCGTTGATGCAATCTTTGATGTCAAGACGCTTGATTCTAACCCCTGAGAAGAGTATTATCCAAATTTCCGAGGCATTGGTTCTGATGAGATTGAATGCAACTCGGCCAGTCTTCTCTGGTCACCATCTGTTTTTGCCTAGGTTGTGGGGAAGGGATATGGGTTGATTCAACATGCAATCTAATTAGAAAGTAGTCGTGTTCTAATGCTTCGTGGCATAATTTTGACATCAAATGTGGAAAGCGCATTCTTGTTTTTACTTGTAGTAACTGGTGTGGCTTTCATGTTGCTGTGAGCGTTACAAAACTTGATCAGTTTGGCTTTGATGGAGTCCATCTGCAAAATGTGAGCAAATGGGATCGGAATGGAATCGTATCTTTTGATGAGGATCTATTTGTAATTTTCAACTCTAGACTAATTCGTGTTAGCAATACGATATAATATTATTTGTAAACCTCTCCATCCCCTAGTCATAAGGTTGGAAAATGTGGTACTTGAATCAAGATCGATCGTTTGGCAAGAGTTCGTTCAAGAGAGGTTTATCAACTAATTAAATCAAAATTGAATAGAGTTTTATATTTGATAACATTTAAATTGGATAAAAAAAAATTGATCAAGATTGATTTAGTAAATAAATAAGTTAAATTTAAATAAAAATTGTTAAGAGTCGGTAAAATAATTAAACAAATTTAAACGTCGGATTTGACTAAAGTCCTACCTACCCACTTACCAGGCCTGCCAAAAATTGCAACTTTGTGACTAGCGTGTGCTGGGCGCACGTTCAATCGTTCGAAGGCCTCGGCCGACGGGCCAACCATTTGCAGATGCAAGATTTTTCAGGTTATAAAGAAGGACAAGCTGGACCTACATCTACTGTGTGAGCATTTATTTATTATCCCAAGGGCGCATGGTGCCAAGATTAGGTGTTGCCCAGTTGCCCGGATCTTTATTGACAGCCACAGTCAGAGAAACTTTAAAAAAAAAAAAAAAAAAAAAAAGTTTTCCTACCCCACCCCCCGCTCCCAAAAAAAAACTTTAAAAAAATTAGATGTGAGGTTGCTCGCATTCAATAATGAACGAGGGACCTGTCTGCATCCTGCAATGCCACATGGTCCGCGAGTTGAATGAAGAACCTTTTATTTTTTATATTAGAATTAACTCTCATAATTCAGCCCTTCTACCTTTGAAGCTAACTGAAGAAGGAGGAGGAGGAAAAAAAAAAAAGGGAAAGAGCAAGAAGAAAAAACAAAATATAGTAGTGAAGTCAACAAGGGCTAGCGGTCAGTCATATGCTTTGACCGACTGGACGAAGTATAAAATGTTGTGTGGGCAGAAGCAGAAAATTGTTGCTGCAAAAAATAAAAAATTATCGGCAGCAGCCGCAAGTTGAGTCGATGAATTTGACGACGTTGAGATATGTGATTTTCTTAACTTTATACTTTTCCAAGGATTCAAGTATCAAACAATAAATTTGTTGATCAAAAAAAAAAAAGTATCAAACAATAAATTATATATATTTGTTGATGACCATTGGGTTGTGATTGGAAGAACGAGAATAGATCTTTATTACTAACAAAAGGTTAAATTACATCACACACGAGATAAAAAGCTGGTCCAATGTGCTAACCACCTGCCTCACTGGCAGTTCGACTAATTACGTAATCTAATAATTATCAACACATCTCGTGATTGATGAATATTTCACTATATATTTTTGAAGCAAGACTTTACACAATCTTCGAAGATTAGTCCAATCAAAAGATTGAAATAATTCTAAGTAAAAAAAGTTTTACACAACCTTAGTGGATTAGTCCAACCAAAAGGTTGGGATATTTCTAAATAAAAAAAATTAAAAAAAAGAAACTCAGGGACAACTCTTTTTTTATATATTTGTGGGATATCCCTAAGCCAAAAAAAAAAAAAAAGAACGTGGACAACAACTCGTTTTTTCATATATTTGCGAGGACAACGTGTTGCGCGCATTCCATGTATTATTGCTCAAGCCAAATGGTTGGCTCACATCACTTTCTTCTCTTTTTTTTTTTTTGTTGTTGTCAATCGTTATCATTTACTCAACTCCTGCTCGCATCTATTTTAGGGGATGATTCAATTAGATCAAAAAGAATTAATAGATACTGAACCACCATCTGCTCTACTCTTGCATCACTTGTTGTCTACCGTCTTAGAACAAATTTGCTTCACTGTTTTGGTTCCTTTTACCAAGTGTATTTCTTAGCCTGCTGATACTTCTATTGTATGCTAGTAATTAACTAGTATCACTCGATGGTGAATATGTTTTTAATCGTCCATTGCTTAGTATCAAGTTTTTTTTTTCTTTTAATCCCTTCACCCCTCCCCATTTCCTTTCCACCCCAACTGACTGGTCAAGGGATCGATCCCCTGGTCTGTTTTTTTCAACAACAGACATTTACAAGGAAAAAGCTAAACTACACTCAGGACACACCAAAGAGAGTCTCACTCAACTTAAAGGGGAGACTCATAAAACTTCACCGTCTAGGCAATTGCTGACTGAAGGGAAGCTCTGAGGAAGTAACAGCTATTTACTACTATTTCCCTGGTCTGTTGTTTATATCATTTTCACTATTTACTGCTGACATGAATTGACTTAAAAAATTTAACTTGGAGGGACAAAATACCCATGAAAGAGAAATACAAAGAGAAATTGAACAACGGAAACACATAATACCCATGAATGATTTTCAAGGTTAAATAAAGGTTAATCTTGAAGGTTCACCCCAAAAAAAAAAAAGAAAAACCTGAAGGCTCAACAATCACGTGTGTGGACCAAAATAGATGGTTGGCGGCTTCAATAAAACTTTTGGTTCTAATTTGTTTATCTCGCATCAGTAAACAAAAATAGTACAATATTTATTGCCAGGATACGATTGAGTAACACTCTGGATCCGACAAGAGGAGGAGAACAACACGTCACGGAGTTGCCACAGAAACCAATTAGAATGCGCCGCGTCAACTTCCCTCGTGCTCCACGATGTGGATTTTGCTGTTATTTCCGCTCTTTTCAGGCGCCTTCCTGCAATTGAAATATGCTTTCGTACATTTCTTATATACTGTGAGCATTAAATAAATGAATATTATATGCGTTGTTGTCAGTATATATAAAATTTATATATAGAATATTCCTCGATGTAGGCTTAAGGATACCTTGAAATGCTGCAGTTGTCCCCTTGTGTTTCTATTATGCCTTAGATTTTCCCCTTGAGTTAATTTCTTTTCCCCAACTACCGGTTACGTTTTTGTAGTACCAAAAAAATAATAATAATAACAAATAAATTTTAAAAAATCATAATTTGATTAAAATGCAGAATAAGGTGTTTAAATACGCTCTTTCTTTCTCCTTTCTCTTCGTAATGCTGTAGTTATTAATTATTACCACTTCTAAACCTAAAATGTAGAACAAATTTTTCAAAAAATGCTCCCTAAAGATTTTACAATACTAACAAGTGAGACAATGCAGTCATGCAAAAATAAAAAAAAATACAATATTTCTAAGTTATGATAAATAGGTGAAGAATTCTGAGACCAATTTATATTCTAACTAAAGAATGAGCTAATTTTTATTATATTTCTTACATATACTTTAATTTCTTTGAATCGCGACTAGATATGATAGGTCCAGGGTTTTTTTTTTTAACATTCTTTTGCATTTTTAATCTAAATATTTTTTTGATTTAAATTGAGTTGTTCATTTGAACAGTCCACCATTATTGAGTATGCTAGTATAGTAAATATACTAAACATGCAATTGGCATTTGGCAATTAATTTTCTTGCTCCAACATTTATCAAGGGTCAAAATCCAATTAAGCCAGGATACAAGGACATAACGTACTGCGTCTAACAACTTTTGATTCCCAGCATCTTTTGGAATTTGGATGGGCACCAATACTTTTTGTCCTCTTCTGTGGTGGGTACCTTTTGCTGACTGACAACTCTACTGAATAATATAAGTACAGTCCAAGCCTCCAAATTTGTCTGAAACCCGTTGCTGATTTTTCCTCCTCTCAAAACTCCTCCAGCCACCAAAATTTACTGTCCTTTTTCCCCCTCTCGACTCTTCCATCTCCAACGGAATCAAGCTTCATAATAAGAGGGGCTTTGTCTTAAGATCATACATTTTTTTGATTAGCTATTTAGCACAGTTTTTTCAGATTCTGGTAAGTTTTTTCTCAGCAGTTGTCCTTTGCTGAAGTTATTTTTGATGCAAGCTTCTTTTGTGGGGTTGAAGGTTTCTGTGAATTTGATTGTTTTAAGCTTGATTTTAAGTTTCAAATAAAAACCATTTTACAGAATTTAATGGGTTTTACATGTTTAATTGAGCGCAAGGTAAATTTTTGGGCTAAAAGTAATGGAGTTCCTTTGTTTTGATGGTTTAGGAGGGGAAAAGGTTCAGACTTTGGAGATAAAATGGCGACTGGAGCAGTTCCGGCTTCTTTTACAGGTCTAAAGAGCAGGGAAAATGGACTGGGTTTTGCAAAAAGCATGGAGTTTGTTAGAGTTTCCAACACTCAAAGGGTTAAATTTCGTCGAACCAAGGTTTCCGTAATAAAAAATTCAAATCCTGGACAGGAAATTGTTGAGCTTCAGCCTGCATCAGAAGGGAGTCCACTATTAGGTATAATTTTTCAAAATGGACTATGCTAAGATGGAGTTTTGTGAAAATTTATATTCGCAGTTTACTTGCTTAATTAATTTAGATGTCCCTATCCCTAAACAGACCCAGTAAATTTTTTGGTTTTAATTGCTGGGACCTACAATAATTTGCTTGAGAACTAAGAAATTTTTGGGTAGCTACATGAAAATTAAATCACTCATCAAGATTTGATTTTCTTTTGAATGTTTTCCTGATGGTGGGAAAGCAGAAAGTTTGGTTGACTGTAATTGTGCTTGCCTGCATCGAAGTCTGATAACAAATTTCTTATTGTAGTTCCCAGACAAAAATATTGTGAGTCTGTGCACAAAACTATCAGGAGAAAAACTCGCACAGTGATGGTTGGCAACGTGGCTCTCGGTAGTGAGCATCCTATACGAGTTCAAACCATGACTACAACAGACACTAAAGATGTTGCTGGAACAGTTGAACAGGTGCTATTTATTTCTGCTTCCATGATGGTTTTCTGTAATACATTTTTATTCAGTGATACGACTTGATATGGAGAGCAAGCTGTATATATTTGGCGTATTTAAAAGCTCATTCATCTTATGGGCCCATTCCCCCCCTCAGCCAAACAAACAAAGTGGGAATGAAGAAAACGAAGAAGAATCTGGTTGATGTCTGTGTATAGATGGCCATGTTCCATTTTGGATTTGCTTTGATTGAGTCTTGACTTGCATTGTTTACTAGGTGTGATTGGGGGTACTTAAACTTATAGGGGTTTTTATAGGGTTTATCAAGCAATAAAACTTTGCGGGAGAAAAAAGAAAACTTGCTGGATGTTAGCAACTTTTCTCTGCTCTCGACAATGGGATTTGGAAATGAAACCAGATGGCAGAGCTAATCTGAATTAAGAACACATCTTTTTCTTAAAGTAGAGACAATCTGTAAAACGAAGCATGAGTGTAATCACCTATTGTACTCTTCGCATCTCCTCTAAAAGTTTGTGTGCATCTAAGCTTAACATTTCTAGAATGAAGAATGCTGCAGTTTGAATTGCAATTGATTTTTTGAACTGTTTATATAAGCTGAAACTTTTTAGAACATAAATTTGGCCATAAACTAGGAGTGACAAACAATTGAAGCAGTTAACTTGTTTTTGATAGTTTGGAAGCAATGGCATGCTTGTCATCCTTTAATGATGTCCACTGAAGCACTTGTCCTCAGGTTAAGTGTTACTTGTTGTAGGTGATGGGGATAGCTGATAAAGGAGCAGACTTAGTTCGAATAACAGTTCAAGGGAAGAGAGAGGCAGATGCATGTTATGACATTAAAAACACTCTTGTCCAAAAGAAGTACGTCTCAGAATAAGTTCATAATTTGTGAGAATGTATATCTTCAATTGGTATGAGAAGACTAGATTTCATTACATGATATATTTTGCAGCTATAATATCCCTCTTGTGGCGGACATTCATTTTGCTCCTTCTGTTGCGCTGCGAGTTGCAGAATGCTTTGACAAAATTCGTGTCAACCCAGGAAACTTTGGTACTTTCCCTAACAACTATTCCACAGGCAGGTTCAAATGTTTTCTTACTTTAATCTGACAGGATGTTCCTTCCAGCTGACAGGCGAGCCCAGTTTGAGCAGCTGGAGTACACAGAAGATGAATATCAGAAAGAAATTGAGCATATTGAGCAGGTCATACTGCCCAACAATTTTTGTGATGACTGATAGACTTTATGATGTTTATCACTCATCTTGCTCATGGATATTGAGAAATTTTACAGATCCTGGGGATTTCAAAGGGGAACATAAGAGTATTAAGAAATAAGTGGGATAATAGATCTGTTCAGATTCTTTTCTTGACTGCTTTTCTCCTATTGGTTTCATATACACTATATAAGGCTAACCCTTTCTCTATTCTATTTGATGCTTGAGAAAAATGCAAAGTTTTTTTTCTGGGTGGAAGAGGGGGTGTTAACAATCAAAAGTCAACCATTTCTATTTAGTATGATTAGAAACATTTGTTGGATAATGCTGCTACTAATATATTCTGCTTTCTTCCACTGGTGTTTTATGCCTACTTGTGTTTCTCTCTGGAAACATGCACTGCGCTAGTGAGATATTATGTTTTGGGGGGACATCATTTGTTGAAAACAGCAAATAGGTGCAGGGTGCATTGTTGCCCATAACTACCATTTTCTAGAACCAACATCTAGTTTTCTTTCTCAAGTTTATCCATGCCTCCATCTGTCTGAAGATGATAAACATCAGCCTTAAACTAACAAAGCTACTTGTCTTGTACTTAGGATGCTATTTTCAGGTGTTGGTTACTTCTTTAAACCCTGAATTTGCTGCTATCTTGAGGTGCTGTTAGACTGCAATTTTTTGACATTTACCTATGCAACTTCTATTTTATTCAGGTCTTCACTCCACTGGTTGAGAAATGTAAGCAATATGGAAGGGCAATGCGCATTGGTACCAACCATGGCAGCCTTTCAGATCGTATAATGAGTTACTATGGCGATTCGCCAAGGGGAATGGTGAGCAGAGATTTGATCATTTTACCGGTCTCTCTTGATACATCCTTCCATATGTAGTAATAGGATTTTTGCCTTTGTAACAGGTTGAATCTGCATTTGAGTTTGCTAGGATTTGTAGGAAGTTGGACTTCCACAACTTTGTGTTTTCAATGAAGGCAAGCAACCCTGTTATCATGGTTGAAGCATACCGACTTCTTATAGCTGAAATGTATGTTCTAGGATGGGATTACCCATTGCACTTGGGAGTTACTGAAGCTGGTGAGGGAGAGGATGGACGGATGAAATCTGCAATTGGTATCGGAACACTTCTTCAGGTACTTACGATAATTTATTTCTATCCTAGTTGATGAGGCATCTCATTTGTTGTCGACCCTGCTGAATCAAGTTCAACATGAAAAGTAAATTTCAGTTCTACAGCTATCTATTGCTGGGATTTTGTCTTTAAGGTTTTATTCTAGAAGATTGTGCAACAGCAAATGAAACCTGCAGTGTGCATTACTGTGTTACCTATGGTGTTGTCCACCATTATTATTCGTGTGACTAGGTCTGTAGGAGATTTAGATGGTAAAATTGTTTTTACTATGCAGGATGGTTTGGGTGATACAATCAGAGTTTCCCTTACGGAACCCCCAGAGGAGGAGATAGATCCCTGTCGAAGGCTGGCAAACCTTGGTACAAGAGCAGCCGAACTTCAGCAAGGAGTGGTAGGTTAAAACAAGAAAAAGTTGAAGTCTTTAAAGTTGATCTTTGAAATACTTGACAAACTAATGTACCTGGTATTCATCAGGAACCATTTGAAGAAAAACACAGGCGATATTTTGATTTCCAACGCCGAACAGGTCAACTGCCAGTGCAGAAGGAGGTGAGAGAAATTTGAAGTATATTTGTCAATGTACATGTTGAGCCTTCTCTTTGTCTTATCTGGACTGCCAAACTGATAAACCTGAACGTGTAATCAATAGGGTGAAGAGGTGGATTATAGGGGTGTCCTCCATCGTGATGGATCTGTTCTCGTGTCCGTTTCTTTGGATCAATTAAAGGTCTGATTGATAGTTTGCTTTTGGAAATTTTACTGTTATTCGCCTTTATGTTCTTTACTTTGTATTTGACTGCTTCTGATAAATTTTTTGTTCATTTTTATCAGACACCTGAACTTCTGTACAGATCTTTAGCGGCAAAACTTGTAGTTGGCATGCCATTTAAGGTCCTTTCCCAAATACTTTTATTGCGTTAAATAATTAACCTATGTTAGATATATATTGAGATTTTAAACGAAGTTATATGTTGTCACAGGATCTTGCGACTGTTGACTCAATTTTATTGAGAGAGCTTCCTCCTGTTGATGATAACGATGCAGTAAGGACCACTTCTTTTTAGTCTGATAATATCAGTGTTTTTAATGTTGTGCAGTTGTGCATTTAGTATCATTTACCTTTCTAGGAACTTGCATCATCTTGATCCTTGGACCTTGTGGTTCTAAATTTGTTGCATCTGCTGTAATGTCATTCCAAGTTTAAGAATGATTTGATTGTTCCCTATATTATGACCAGAGATTAGCTCTCAAAAGGTTGATAGACATAAGCATGGGTGTTATAACACCTTTGTCAGAGCAGTTAACAAAACCTCTGCCATATGCCATGGTTTTGGTTACTCTAAAGGAACTATCAAGTGGAGCACACAAGCTTCTCCCTGAAGGCATGTTTTCTCCTTTTGCTCATTAACTTCATATAGCCAGTAGTTGGGTTATGTTAACAACTATTTTTTTTTTCAGGAACACGCTTGGTTGTCTCTGTACGCGGTGATGAACCCAAAGAAGAGTTGGAAATCCTCAAGAGCACTGATGCCACAATGATTCTTCATGACATAACCTATACAGATGAAAAGATTGGCAGAGTTCATGCTGCTAGGAGGTAAAGTTGTATCAGATTAATAAAAACTGCACAATACTAGTCGTCAGCTTGTTGAGGCCGATAAAGTATGAGGAATAAACAACAGTTTGCAACTGTCTCTATGCATCCATATTAATATGCTCAAATAATGACTCAGTTGACTGTGCTGGCCACAGGGATATTAATGGACTTTGCATGTGCTTATATTGTTGGTGCTGAGTGGACAATGTTGTTCTTTAGTAACTACCCTAAATTGTAACCCATTGTCTGGGATTGACTGCTAAATCTAAACTGTGCAGGCTTTTTGAGTATCTTTCTGAAAACTCCCTCGACTTCCCTGTCATTCATCACATTCAATTTCCTAGAGCAATCCACAGGTATCATGGAACTAAGATTAGTTGACTAAGATGAACCTGGGCTAGATTTTTGAACCACGTTTCTCCTACTCCTTGGCAGGGATGATTTGGTCATTGGCGCTGGGAGCAATGCCGGAGCCCTTTTGGTAGATGGTCTTGGAGATGGAGTCTTGTTGGAAGCCCCTGAACAGGACTTCGAATTTCTCAGAAATACATCATTCAATTTGCTGCAAGGTTGCAGAATGCGTAATACAAAGACGGTGGGGATTTCATTTTTGAAATGATTCTGAACAATAAACAATGCGTATCTCAGACTTACCTCTTTACGTCACAAATGTGCAATTTCTGTACCAGGAATATGTGTCATGCCCATCATGTGGGCGAACCTTGTTTGACCTTCAAGAGATAAGTGCAGAAATAAGAGAGAAGACATCACATTTGCCTGGTGTTTCGGTGAGTACCTTAGCACTCTATCGCTAGATTTTAGCAATTAGTGCCTCTCACTCTTGGGTATACCAAATTAATTTTGCCTATTCAACTCGATCTCTTCTTGTAGATTGCAATTATGGGTTGCATTGTGAATGGACCTGGAGAGATGGCTGATGCAGATTTTGGTTATGTTGGTGGTGCTCCTGGAAAGATCGATCTTTATGTTGGGAAGGTACCTTCACTTTCATACCCCACGAACAAAACATTTGCTTCACGAACCATAAATATTTATGCTTTGCATCCATCATGTTTGTACCGTACATGGCTGATGGCTAGTATGATGGTTCAAGATGATCAACAAGTTATATACAAAATAAACTGTTTGATGAATTTGATGGTCCCTTCATTTGATCAGACGGTGGTAAAACGAGGTATTGCCATGGAGCAAGCAACTGATGCTTTGATCCAGCTAATTAAAGACAACGGACGCTGGGTCGACCCTTCCGCGGAAGAGTAAAATGAGTCTGCATTGCAAACACAAGAAGAGGACAGCAGTCAAAATATATCGATGTTTAGTCATGAACAGGAATCCCAAGTCTAAGGCGTACATGGTGAGGCAACCTTTTTCCCTGGAACTTGTCTCCCAGTCTGCGGTCTTAGCACAGAATAACGAGAAATATGATGTAGCATTACAATCCATGAATCATGGAACAGATCTTAATTGATGTTCATGTAAATTAGTGATATATTCATTATCAAATAAATCAAATTTGTAATTCTGACTGGAAAGCATGTTCTTGAAGTATCTGCTTGTCAAAGTACTTGTTTGTACAAGGCTAGATGATGTCTGAAGTTCTCTCTTTTTTCTTTTTTTTTTTCTCCCTATGTTTTTTGTCAAATATGTTATCAGCAACAGATAAAAGTAACTGAAAGTTCAACTCCTACGATCTCAACCTCCGTCCAAGCAAAGCAGGAAGATTCCGCTCAAATTCATTTATTCTTCTGGCAAAATGAAGGCTAATTAAAGCTACTTCTCTCAGTCCCTCCAAAAATAAAAAGAAAAAAGCTATTTCTCTCAGTTAATGAAGATTCAGTACGGGGCACCCCGGCCTTTTGGGTTCAGATGATGAGCATCTTAGTAGAGTCCAGTTTGGTTAACCCAATTTAGATTCTTCCTTTTTTTTTGGAAAAAAAAAAAAAAAAGCATGCTTTTCCACTCCAGGTAACTTAAACTCGATCGATCGCTTTACATTTGAATTATTTGTGTCGAATTTTTTGTTATCCCCTTCAGACCAATACAAAGAAAGATCAACAACAGTAGTATCATTTAATGCGCATTTCTGCAATCAAACAATTGGGACGGGAGAAGAAAATGTGAGCAAAGTTGCTGATAGTGGAAAGGGCATCTCCAGCTGTCCCCTACCATACAATCTTTTTTAGTACTACTTTATAGTTTGAAGCAAATTCTCAAGTGCCACAACCCTCGTGAAGCTCTTCAAAAAAAAATGTGAGGCCAATATGAGGGTATTTTTCGTTACATGCCAACTAGTACAAAAAGTATATTTATTTTTTTTAATGTATATGGAAGGTTTTGAACACAATACTTCACACTTACACTCATCTTTCGTGCCATCCAATCCATTCATCTTCTAGTATAATCCCTCGCTCGGTATCAAAAAGTTGGATTGGTCATTTTTTCAAAAACAAGTTTTTCAAATATAATGCAATAGTAATATAATAATAATTTTAAAAACATCTCATCCATATAATACATCAAATATTTCAAAAATTTTTTATAGTAAATATTTTTCCATATACACTGCTACAGTAAAATTTTTTAAAAACATTTCCAAAAACAACTAATCCAAACGGGGTAGGATCCAAATATGTGAAATTGGCTGGTACTCTCACTAGGATTAGAATTAATATTTTTTTGAATGTTAATTGTCTACAATACATGATGATGAATGGTGATTGATTTTCTGCATCGTCGAATTCGACATTTTAGAAGGCCTTTTTTTTTTTTTTTTTTTTTTTGTTTGATTCAAATTAAGATTTTTATGTTTTGCACATTTTAACGCATATGCTAAGATGGAAGACAAAGCAAAAAAAGGAACAAACAAATTTGGTGCCCGCGAAGGGTGATGGATGGCCATGTAAAGTTGTCACTACTCTTTACATACTCACCAAACTCCAAAAGGGAAAAACAACACCCAGCTTACTCACTGCCGTCCGTCACCTGCGCACGAAAAATGTACTACACTACATAGTACATACGTCATACATCCCAGGAATCGGGACCCCGCCCCCGACATCTCATAAAAACCACATGCCAACCCACCACGACCATGACAATTGACAACTCTCCTCACTGCTCCTAATTCTTCTTCAATCTGGTAATTTCCCAAACTCTACTTTACACCTTCGTCGGTCATGTACATTTCAACAGCAGAGGAAACCAAATTATCCTTCAAAAACAAAAACCAAATTATAGTAATGACCCCAAGAATTTATTGATATTGACATCCATTGCATTTTTCTCACCAAAAAAAAAAGACCAATTGATGTGCTCCCCCCACCCCACTTCAGTTAAAAGACCATATATATTATTTTATTTTATTATTAGACTACAAAAATCATTACCATAATCAAACTAATAACATGATGGATTTATTCAAACTACAATTCCTCAAACATTCCTGGTCCAATCAAATTTTGAACATGTGATACGCAAGCCAACCAAAAGAATTTATTGAATCGAATACTAGTAAAATGGTCAATTAAATTGCAACTGGACAAAAAAAAAATCAATTTCTAGCACAAGAAAGTTTTTATTACGAGCAAAGTAAAGAATCAAACAAATCATGTGGCCTCCCAATCAAAATAAATCTCTCTCAACTTAAATGCCACAAAATCTACCAGCCATTAAGTATTAGTAGTCTAGACTGTATCTCTATATAGATATAGAATCTGTATCTATATATGTAATTTTTTTTTTATTACTAGTAGTACTTGAGTCCTACAGAAGTTCCCGCCGGGCGGCGTACCCAAACTGCGCCCGCTGGATATTCTGCTGGCGCTTCTTGTAAACCAATGCTCCGATCCCGACGATGCAAACTCCGGCGGCTACTCCGATGGCAATCCCGGCCTTCTTGCCCCGACTCATTCCTTCCGACGACTCGCCTTCCGCCTCTATATCACTCGAGTCGGCGTGACTAACATCGCCGGCCTCAGACGGCGACGGTGCAGGAGACTTCTTCAAGGGCTCAGTAGAATTAGCCGGAGTGGGAGCAGGCGAAGGGGAAGACTCCGGAGCCAAATCTGGCGGTGGGGCAGGAGGGGAGTTCACAGACGGCGACGGTGATTTCTTGGGCTCCAGACTTGGGACGTCAGCACCGTGGTCTGGCGACGGGCTGGGTGAAGTTTGCGGCGGATCTACAGAGAAAGAGAGTGGGGAGTTGAAGAGCAGTACGAGAAGAGCGAGGGTGAAAATGTGGAATGTGGACATTGTTGATTGATTGACTGATTTACAAACCGCTTTTTGCTGGAAGATCTGCAGAAAGTACAAGTAATAAAAAGGAGACCCAAGTACAATTGAGTGAGGAAACGGGAATGATGGGTGGAGTTTTGTTTTGGTTTCGTATGAGATCTAGTTAATTTCTGGGACTGTAAAGATCTGGAGAAGTAAAAGGGGTTGACAAAGGAGTGTGAGCGTATGGGACGGAGGCAGGGAGGGAAGGAGGGAGATAGAGAGAGACGGCAGTGGGATGAGGAGAAGAACGCGGGGGGGTGGATGGAAGGGCGATGAAGAAGATGTTTGATTTAAATATAAATAGTCCTCCTAGATTTGTGATTTCCGAGGAGACGTGAGATTGGAGGAAATGGAGTGGACTTGGGGTGCAAATGGAAACCGGGAAAGTGCTTATCAGTTTTTCATTTTCAAAGTTACCGTCGTGTGTAATTCAAGAAATTCTTCCATATCTATTTTGAGTGTCATAACTCATATCCATAATTATAATTCAAGAAATTCTTCACATATTATTCAATAATTTAAACTGTTAAAATCATCTAAGGTCTAATATATCTATTTACACATCCAATGGTAAATTAATACTCATCTTTATTTACATCAAACGATAAATTGGAATTGGTGCTTATCGATGTTGTACTTAAAAGGTTATACAGAACTCTTGAATTGCACATTATTTACACATTATTTATACATACTGATTTATTTACATCATCAATATATTTTTCAACCATATTTTAATCTCACATATATTACATCAAAAAAATGCTACAGTATTTTTTAAAAAAATTATTCCAAATAATTAATAATAAGGGTGGTATTTGACCCGCTAAATTGATCAAATATGGGTTTTGCGATTATGCAAGTTGAATACGGGTTTTATTTTTCAATACCCACAAATATCGAACCCATGCCTAAATTTTAATATTTTTAAATATTTTTATAATAAATTTTAAATTTTGCATACGTAAAAAAAATATAATGTAACACTTTTTTTTGAAGGAAAAATAATGTAACACTTTGAATTTATGTAATCGGTTCTTCATCTTATTTTACAACAGCGGTCCATATTTAGACTGTGGAGGTTATCGTCTGATGCATTGTAAGGTGGTAGTGTTTTGAAATTTCCTTATCTTTTTTTTTTTTTTGAATCTCTTATTTGTTTTACCGCTGGAGTCAAGTTCAGTGAATCTGAGGGGGCCAATGCCAATGGAAGACTACTAACTAGTATTTCATTTCCTGACCTTTTATTCCATTCTATTCTTGCGTTTCACTCCTTTTCCAATAAGTTGGACTTCGAGGGTCAATGATAATCTCCTATTCTTCTTCTTCTTCTTTTTTTTTTTTTCAATGTAATCTGCAAGTTAGAATTCAATGAAATATGTAATGTGTAATGCCTAAAAGTGCCTTCATATAAACGATTAAAATTGGAAACATCTATGCCAATTTTTTATTACAAATTAACACCCCCTCATCCAAAAAATTTTTTCGATCACATAGAAGCATTCCTCATTCCTAACTCCACGTCGAATTTTTAAAGCATATCTCTTAGTTTTACCCCTAGATTGTTCATGGATAATTAGTTGTCAATAATATTACTTGTAATTACTCAAAATGGATAAAATATAGGTGCTTCAACATGAAAGGCGAATAAGTGAAGTTATTGTTATTTTTTTGCTGTTTAAATTTGGTCTTAACTCTTTTAGTAAACAAGTTGGGATGAAAAATGGGGATGGACATTATTGTTGATTAATAGATGGAGCCTTCAGCTTTTGGCTTTTTTGGTGAAGCCCAGAATATTATAACCAAAAATGGGTCGACTGGAATTGTAAAGTACAGCTGAGTGTGGTTAATTTTTTTTTTTTTCAATTGTAAGTGAGAGTATTGAATTCTTTTTTTTTTTTTCGACACAGGGGTGTTCGGATCAATCCTTACGGGGCCCGACTAATCCCCTGCGGCCCGGGTCCGGAGCCCCAACCCGGCCCGAACACGTTAAGTGCGCGGAGGAATCCAGCGGAGCGGAGACTCGAACTTGGGATCTCAAGGGTCACCGGTGAGAGGCGCTACCGCTGGACCATTCACGCGGGGGCAAGTGAGAGTATTGAATTCAAGAACCCTTATTTACAAAATTTTATCCAATTCAGTGCTTCCCAGCTGGATCGAGGCTATAATTGTTCAAAAAGGAGAACTCATGAATGCCACATTTAAGTGGCTTGTTTCCAAAAAAATTCAGGCGAGTGTGCTGTGCATTTGTTTGGTCCGGTGGTGGTTCAGTCCCCTCCGAGTTATTTCTCCTTAGGTCTGTCCCTTCCCCTTAGTATAGAATAGATTAGGTTTATTGTCTAAACAAAAAAAAAAAAGAGAGAGAGGGGTTGACACCTAGACAGGAGAAGAACATGGGGGATGATTACAAAGACAGATACTACTACTAAACTAAACTGTCTAGATTCGAGGAGAGGAGGGATGCGCGGGGTAGGCGGTAAAGGATTTGACATTTGGCATTTGGGCTTTGGTGGAGTTTTCTTTGCAAGAGCCAAGAGGGAAGTGGCGTGAATCTGAAGCAAACCCACGAACCGGCACGACTCCTCTCAAGAGTCAAGTCTCAAGGGGAGAGGGAAACAAAAGAATGAAGAAGTTTGTAATGTTGCTCTTTCGTTTCACTCTCTTTCGCCATTGGGAGACGCCGAGTGTCAGGCATCACAAGAAGTAGTTTCATTTCTTTGGTAATCTTAAGAATCTGTTCAGATTACACAATTTCTTAAAAGTTTTGTACAAAAATGTGCTGCAACGAATTTATTTAATGTATGTGAAATAAAAAAATTATTAAAAATATATTTATAAAAAATGAAAAATTTTTAAAGAAAAATTTCAATCCACCTACTCCTAATATTGGCTGCCCATGTTTACAGTATCATGGGCAATCCATCTCCTCAAACATTTCTAAATACTACTACCGTGAATTGATTCAAAACCATTTTGACAGAAAAAATATGAAAACAAAAATAAGAAAATAGAAACGTATTAGATTGTTTGTGACAACACAAACGTATACGAGATCAGTTGAGATGTTATATGAGTTTTGATCATTCTCTATACAAATGTGACATATCGTTCAGTAGTACTTTTAATAAAATGTAGCCCCTTCTTTTCTTTCGCAAGAACAAGCCATTAATAAATCCTTACCCCACAACTTCTCAAAATTGCCCCTCAAGTTTATCGCCCAGCTTAACACAACATATTTATATGAAAATAATTTAAGAATGTAATGTTGTCTGTCTACATCGCGTCCCTTTGATATATGTTTTCATTAAGGAAATAGAGGATTATGGCTCCACAAAAACAAGAAGGAACGTGTTACCCCACCGGAAGAGCAACAAAGAAAAAGAAACTTCATTTTTTCATTTTTAGGCATAGCTAGTGAGCCGGACTTTAATAAGTCCAAGCTCAACTCACCCCCCCCCCCCCCCTCTTCCAAAAAAAAAAAAAAAAGAGAACACTTTTGAATTGAATTTTTCAAAAGTTTTCGTAGAAAAATATACTATAATGATGTAATATATGTGCAATAAAAAATAATTAGAAATATATCTCGAGAATAATTCAATATTTTTTTTTAGAAAACTAACAACCGAAAATGTGACCTAATATTTTTAAGCTTTCGGGTTTTGAACTTGTAATGTGAGGCTTTTACTCAACTCACAATAAACTTCTTATTATACATATATTGTGTATTGTGTATATAATATTATACAATTATAAATATAAATTATGAATAATATGCATGATGGGAGAGGGTCGGTTTGGGTGTAAGGTGAGAATGATTGTAAGTAAAAGTTTCTGGATTAAAAACCTCTCACTTAAAAAAAATCATATTCTTTTAATATACACATCATCATACATAAATAATATTTTTAAGTATATTTGTTTGGGCTGGATTTTGATTGGGCCAAACCTAATTATTCTCAAGTTTAGCTTATTATTTAATTGAAAATTTATAATTAGACTCAAACCAAGTTCAATCCAGTAATACGTAGGGCTCGGCTCTAAACATTTCAGGCTGAGCTTGGGCCGATTTGAACCCCACTGACAGTCCCATTCTCGAGTGACAATGGAGGTTTCAACTTCTAAACAAAATCGGGGCCCATATCTGCCTCATTTGCTTAAACCTTTTCTTTAATTTAACGTAAATCACAAGATCTACTTCCAATTCAATAGTTTACTCAAAAAGCTACCCCAAATCTGCTTTGTTTTTACTGTTAAAGGGACACCTTTACGCACCAAGAAGCATGGGAAAGATAGGATCAAAGAAGAAGGAAACTGCGTCCGTGCAATGCATAGCTTAACAATGAAAAACGATGCTTTGCTCTTTTTTGTTCACTACCTTATCTTACATTTACCATTCAGTTTTTTTGTTTACCACTTTGATTTTCATCTCTAAGTGGAAACCTCATTGGATTGAAAGTTGACTCAATATTGGAAAGCAAGACATTACCATTCTATAAATAGAACCGATGAGGATAGCATGTCTATTGTAAAGGGCTAGTATTAAAGGCAAGGAAAGATACAGTTCTAAAACTCTCAATTGCTAAACTTACAGATGGTATCATGTATACACAGTACAATTTAGGACAATTTAAGCCTGATTGGGTAAGAGGCGGCTTGATTCCTATTATTGGTCGTGCACGGCTCTCTCAGGTTACAACAACCAAAATTTTTAAATTAAAACCTAGCAAACATACCAGAAAAGGAAAAAAGAAAAAAGAAAATCGCTGATTTCGTCCATCTTCAGCTCTGTTCATTGTTCGTTCGAGTACACGGCAGCTATATGACACTAACGTCATAGTTCATCTTTTACATCTGCGGTGGAGCTTTTAGTCCCTTCTTTAGCATCAGAACCTTTGGGTGTTGGTAAGGATGTTGGTTTCTGGAGCTCGAAGGGGGTAGAAGCATGTTTCTTCAGGAACTTATAGAGTGCCACCACAGTTCGATCAGTTTCAACAGGAATCTGTAGAAGTGTAGGAATCATTGGCTTTTATCCCATACCTATCAAGTTGACAACAGAAACAGCGAACATAACAAAAACAGTAATGTTGGAATCTTTTAGAAAAGCTTACAGGCTCAGAGCTCTTATTTCCTGCCGGGAAGAAAAGAAGTGTGGGGAATCCATCAGCCTGAAATAAAAGCAATAAACAACTTACTCTTCACACTTAATTTATTAGACTATAAACCAGCACGAAGTAATATAGAGGGATGGAAAAGCATATCTAATTTCAGAATCATTGACCTGTAAGCTCATATAAATTAAACAGAAATCAAACATTTAAAGATAACTGCTTAAATGAATCTGAAATTACCTTGGCTCTAGGATGTTCATTTGTTGTTCCATCCATTTTCGCAATGACAATAGATTCGATTCCACGCAGGTGCTTGGCAAGTTTGTTATATGTTGGCTCAAGAGCTTGGCAATGCCCACACCATGGTGCATAAATCTGTTAAAATGTTTTAAAGACCACAAATTAGGAGGGAACGTAAAAGCCCTAGTCCATATATCTATAAATTAACAATAGTTGCTTTACAAATTAGAGTGCTCACCTCCAGAAGAACATCTTTTGACTCCTCCAAAACAATTTCATCAAAGTTATTTCCAACAACTATTTTGACATCCCCATCATTCTGTGGTTTGGCAACAGATGAGAAAGATTGAATAGGCAGAACTGGATGAGAAATCAATTAGGTAAAATGTTAACGACAACTTACAGTAGTAGGAATTGGATCTGACTTGTAAAAAGGTTTAAGCTTGTCTTCCAAGAAGTCTGCCCCAAATGCCTAAGGAATGAATGAACGGGAAAGTGAAACTCGCATGCTCAGAGACAATTGTACCAACCATTGCTACTAAACATGACAAAGAGAAAAAGTTACTTTAGACTAGATAGGGTACCTTGATCTTCTCAAGAGTAATCTCCCCATCAAATATGTATTTTTTAGCATCATCATTTCCCAAGAATCCAAGAACCTGCAAAACCAGAAGACCTCTTGAAATCTGACCATCAGGCAAACCAATTATGACTAAAGAAACAGGAGAAGAAAGCTGCATTTTGAAGTCATAACCTTTGAAGCATTCCCTTCTATACCAAAATAATCTGCCACAGGCCTTCCAGTATCTTCATTGTCCATCTCCACATACACAAAGATAAGCTGCAATCGGTCATCAAAAAATCAATTTTATTAGGAGGCAGGTTGTAATGCATTCTCCAGATTTAAAACATTTCATGGAAACAGAAAGAAAATTTACTGCTAAGTTTAATTTTTTTTTTTCAGGGTGTATCCCAGCTTTGTCAGACTAATCACCCTGCACCTGAAGTACCCCACCCCCCAAGAGCACCCAGGCGTTAAGAGAGGTTCGAACCCTGGACCTTGGGACCTGAATGGCTACCCCAAGACCAGGTGATCTAACCCCGAGGGGCTGCTAAGTTTAATAGTTCCTTGCATTCCTGGACGTATCGATTTCTTTTCTCTCATCTAATATGCAAGTATCGGGAAAGGAAAGCATAAATGCTTCAAGTAACAAGAGAGAGCCTTTTCAGATTGTTTAGTTTGCCTCAGAAAAGAAATCATAAGTTCAAGCTGTTCCAATGGAACAGAGAAGCAATTTATGCAATTTAAGTTGTCATACACCTTGAAATTAGTTTGATGAGTTTAGATCATATGAATATAAAAGAATCTTTGGGAAACTTGAGTACCTTTCCCTTAAAATCCTTTGCTGCCTCTTGAAATGTTGGGACAACCTTTCCTGAATCACTTGACGTAGCAAAAAGTAACAGCTGAGGACATAATGCAGTGGCAGTTCAGCACAAGAATTAATAATGATTAGCAACTAGTGATCAAGGCACACTCCATCAATCTGTGTGTAAATAATAAATATCATAGTTAGTTGTAAAAATCGTTTTCATAGAAATTAATTTTACACTTTTAAATTTAATTTTTAAGAATTTTATGAAGTTAAAAATTTACAGATAAGTAGCTTTTTGGCATGTAACCATAAATATGTGTAGTTACTAACAACATTAAAATCTCTAATAAAACCCAAAAAAAAGGAAGATAATTTTATTAAAATAACATTGCATCATTTTATCCTTTATTGTAAGGGTAAGAAAGGTAGTTCAAACAATGACAAAAGGTTAAAACCATAAGAAGCTCATGCTTTATATATTACTACGATAAGATATAAAACTAACGTATATGGAACATGACCTGTTTTTTAATTGGACTTTCAAAAATCAGAGGTGCACTCTCTCTGGTAAAAGTGGTCACCAAGGGTAGCTTGTTGGCTGAAACAAACTCAACTATTGCAGACTTGGTGAATTGACCATCTGCAGGAAGGAGGACAAAAGGATCAAGAGTTGTGGAAGCAGGTTTACCATCAACAACAGCAAACGGGAAACAACTAACCAAATAGTGTGACTTTCTCAGCCACTTTCTTTAGCAAGACCAATGCAGGGCGTTTCATGTCGGTTTCTATGTGAAACAGCTTTGCCACATTAGGATTTACAGTTTGGTAGAAGTTAACATCATCGTCAAGTTTTGATGCAGCAGCAAGTTCCTGACTCTCAGAACCCTGTAATTATTTTGATAGGAAACAAGTGACTCTCAACTTGAGACAAAGTAAATATCAAGTTTTAACATCTTAGTGGGCTACTGGCAGAAATAGGACCAAGTCCAGTCCAGAGTGTTATGTTATTTGAAGCAGCAATTTCCATGCAGGAAAATCTAACTTATCATTAATTTGTGAAGAAGCTCATAGAAACCTCATAATGAGATTTATTTAAATGCCTTATCTCAGAGACAATTAATGATCAGCAACAAAAATGGAAGTCATTTGCTTCAATACAGACAATTCGTAAGGCAGAATTTTTCGTGAAACTAGATGAAGTAAACAATAGAACAGAAGCACCTTGACATATTGCAATGTAATGACAACCCTTTAAATGGGAAGCCGATGAAGAAAAAGAAGAAGAAGAAGCAAATAATTGTGTAACTGGAATGGCTAGATCTTGTGAATACCACCAAAGAATTGAGGAAGCCCAAAACAACTTTGTCCTCAGAGGTTAATATCCGTTCTGCATCATCAACTGTAGTAATATTTCCTACCCCTGGTCCTATCTTCTTCTTAATCCAGGTCACAATTGCATCTCTGCAAAACATATTCTAATCAACACCTCCACAGCAACAACCAAATAGAAGAAGAGGTTTAACTTCATTAGCACCATGTTTAAATGATCATAAAAAGGTCAAACTCCTAAAATACTGTCCACTTCAGCGTTGACATTATACCACATCCACATACATTGACCCAATCATAGGATTACAGCAATTCTTCTGGTCGTTATCCTAACCAAACTTTCTCGAATGGACGTTTTCAAAGTCGTTAGCTTTTGATGACAATGTACCGTAACTGGATTCAGTTAGTTTTAGTACCAATCAAGCTTTCCCTGGAATTTACAAATCAATAATAAAGCTATATGTGAAAGAACATAGCATTTGTCATAGCAAAGATAACCAATCAGTCTTTTTTTTTGGTCAGCAATGATATAACACTACAAGTACAACACAACACATAGAGCAGCACAGATGTCCAATCAATCTGAAAAGTAAATTTTGAAAATTGATTCGTAAGCCTAAATAGATAGCATTTTTCACTGAACCAAAGGAAAATTTAATTTTGTAGAAGGAAAATCGTAGCAAATCGCAATCGGGAGGGCTTTGTATAGTTTTGGGACTTAGTTTCTATACAACTGCAATTGTCAGGGTCCTAACGTTGTCAACTATAAATAAGAAAAACAAAGCCATTGAGAATCAAATGGCAGAGGAATCATTACTTGGATCGTTGACCAGTGTAGGGTTTATGCTCTCCATCAGCAAAGAAAAAAACAGTTGGAAATCCTTGAACTTCATACTGCTCCGCCAGCTCATGCTGCTCGGTAGCATCCACCTTCGCAAGCGCCACCTTTTCACCCTCCAAATTCTTCAACTCCGTGGCCGCGGCGGCGTACTCAGGCGCCAATGCCTTACAATGTCCGCACCACGGCGCGTAAAACTCGACCATCGCATACTTATTACTCTCGATAAAATCACTAAAGTTCCCCTCATTCAACACGACGACGTCTTTCTCGTCCACCTTAGGGCCTAATTCTACGTCATCGTTTTCTTCCCCATCGCCGTGATCGAAGTTGGAGGGAATTTCGAAATCGTCGTAGCTTTCTTCGTCGTCTTCGTTGTCATAGCCATCATCGTCTTTCAAATGCTGGTGTTGGGAGGTGTGCTTCGATGCGGCGTCGTCGTCATCGTCAGCTTCGAGGAAGCTGAGGTCTTCGTCGTCGTCTGCGTCGGAGGGGGCGGGGGTTTTGGAGAGGACAGGAGTTAGGAGACTCGAGAAGAGGAGGAGACAGGTGAGTGACAAGAGTATAAAGAGTCGATTCGGCATTGTTGGTGGTGCCGGAGGTGAGTTGACTCGGATCGGAGACTTAGCACTTGGCAGAGTGATGACAGAGAGATCTGGCGGGGACAAGGAAACAGGGGTTTTGGACTTTGGAGAAGCGGCAGGACCGTGGATGACTAGCTATGCCGTTGTCACGTTAGTAAGAAAAGTACTCTGCGACGTCGCACCATGGTTAAGTGCAATTTGCGAGATACCTCCTGAACTTTCACTCCGTTACAAATGACTACCAGTAATTTAAATGTATGCCATATTATTTCAATCCTTTAACCCAATTTGAAGGAACTAATGATGAGAATTTTAACATGTATCAGCCTAATTGAAATTCCCCCAATGCTCCTTTCTGTTTAGTTATAACTTGAAAATTGAGGACTATGTCGAGAGTCTTAAGGCAGTTTGGGTTGATAGTTTATTTGCTAGTTAAAATTTTTATTTGCGTGTTGACAATTTGTAAGTGTATGTGGGTAATTTATAACAGATCATATAAATTTTAATAAAAAATGATTGAAAATAACTAAACTGCATCATGAGCGTCCCAAAATCCTATTTGTATAATATAAATCCACAAATTTTTTTTTACCTGGATCAAAATAGAGAAAATTATCAATTCTATTTGACAAGTGATTTTTTGAAAAATGCTTTGAATATATCTTTTCCAATTAATTATTTATCCTTTTAGTGATCTATTTATCTCATGTATGGCCTTATAAAAAGTGCTACACTGTAGAATACTTCAAGAAAATTAATCCAATTTCCAAGTGGAGAAAAAAAGCGGGGTGGGGCGTGTTTAACAGGGTCAGAAAAGCAATTCCAGATTAATTTCGGGATCAATCCTGATATAAATCGCAAACGTAGGGACTAGGAACGGGATCAGAAGTGTAATTTTCCTAAAATACATAGAGAAGGAAAGCAAAGGGTGAATTTTCCCGTTTCCGAACTCTCTTCACTCTTCAGTTCTCAAATCGGGAAATTTCTCGTGTAAAAATCCGCCGAAGATAGGCCGCAGCTGCCGCCGCAATGATCAGCGTTCTGGCTCAGGTCATCTATTTCTTCCACCTTTTTTCCATTTCTCTTTACGTTTAATCCTTTGTGTGGACGATTTATTATGGAAATGTATGGGAATGCAATGGTTGGCAGGAGCGACTACTTGGGGCCGCCCTGGGAACTGTATTCATGGGAGCTGTTATCTTTCAGCAACACAGAAGCATCCATCAATCCATTTCTGAGACTCAATCCCTATTTTTCCCTCAATATCAGGTTAAATGACTTTCGAATTTTCTTACCTTTCTTGGATTCAATGTCTGAAACCCTAACCTAAATTGAACGTTTACTTAAATTTGAGTTGCTGTTTTTCTGTTATTCTCTTCTACATTTTCTCTGTTCATTATGGAATTTACCGAATGTTTTGGCTAATTAGTGAGGAAATTATGTTGGGTTTTAATTTCAACCCTAGTTTGCAAACATATGAATTGCAGGATGTAGAAATTAAAAAGAAAATTTTGCAATACTGCTGGTAGAAGTTTGCTAATTCATAAGGATGGTGAAACTATTGCTTAATTTTTAGGAGCCATTTTACACGCTTTTGTGGTGAATGTAGACACTTTTATTTTTACATTCATTGACAACAAAAGTGCTTTTAATCGCCCTCACTAAAAACTAAGCAAGCGTTCTCCCTTTTTTGTGAAGTTTGAAACTTTTCACCATTTCTTATTAAAATTTTCCCAAATGAAAATCCCATATTTTTTCCCCTATACGCTATTTCAAAGTCTCCTGTAAAGATATGGAGTACAATCTGCATTTATGCTTTAATTCAGATGCAGAGATGTTAAAGCTTGAGATGCTTGTGTGCCAAAATCCTTTTCCTTTGCTAGTTGAAAGGTGCTTTTGTTGCTAATCAGTTGACCCAAAAAACTTCATTTTCAAATTCTTCCAGTTGAAAGGGCGAATTTATGACAAGCAACAAGGTCTTGATCTTGCTCATCTTTGGAACAAAGCTGTGGATCAGACATTTGGACCCGTCATTGTATCTCTTAGCTCAAAAGGATGGTAGAGATTCAGGGTTTATTTTGCAACTACTTCATTGAGGTTGCTATTGTTTTCTAAAACTTTCTCATTATGAGATTTACTGTACAATTTACATCAACACTGGGCGATTGCCCCAGTTTTGCAACTTTATGGCAGATGATGCTGTTTTAAGATCCTGACACCAGAGCCACTATTCAGTCTTTTGAAAGATCTTGTCTACATTGTATTGCCAAAGTAATTGACATTTTCATCCTGGGCATTTCGTAATTTTTCATGTCTGGGAATTTTTTTTTTTGTCACATAATGGCAAATAATGTATACTACCTTAAATTTCCAATATTTTCTGTTTATATTTCATCAGTCCAAACTTTTACACTTGTACTATCTTCAATCTGTCTATTGTTTCTTGTGGAGTTATCTCTAGTTTAGGGGAGCATTATTCATGTTGGTTGTTCTATATGTTGCATAACCTGAATCCACTCATGTTGACTTAAATGTTATTCCGAGGTCCTCGAGACTTTCTATGCAAGTGCATGCATCTGAGTGTCTGCTTTGTTTACCAGGGGCATATCAGTTTTGCCTGTGATGGGTGATTCTTTTATTTGAGGGGATGTTTTCCCGCTGCCCATTTTAATTGAAGTTTAAGTCAGTCAGAATAATGATCATTTACATGTTCAAAGTAGTTGAACCAGGAAATGATCATTGGTGTTGGTTTTAAACAAAGGCAGATTCAAAGTCCAGGCGCTGCCAGTTTTGTTGTCCTCTGCTTCGACTTGATCCTACGAGTTACCAGCTCTGGTATATAGTGGGTGACATATCTGCAGTTTCTTTTCATGCTTTGATAAGAAAGAAAAATTATAGCCTTTGGTTGATGTGAGAACCGCATCTGTATAACAATCCATACTTCAATATGGAAATATCTGCTACTACTCGTCAAGTATATCATCTGGATTACAATATATCACTTATCTCTACTGCAGAAATAATAGGTATCACTTGTAAAAGCATATCATCTGCACAAAGATACATGGCTTGAATCTAGAGTAGAAACGATAGCTATGGCTCATGAGCCAGATCACATGCGTAAGAACGAAAATTACAAACTCAAGCTGGCATTCTGTAAAGGCATTGACCGTGTCCCGAATTTGATTCAGCCTATTGTAAATAGAGAGAAGAACATGTTAAACGGCAGGTTGAAGCTGCTGTGCAGCTTTGGCTCGGGCTGCATTGGTCTGACGGGTCATCACAACATAGTAAACACCAACTCCCGCAAGCAGAGCAAACACCAAGCCAATAGGGATGCTAGCAATACTACCAGCTCCCAGACGCTTTTTACCTGCATCTGGTGGTGCTGTGCTTTCGTGTGCTGGAGTTGACAGCACGGTTGCTGCTTCAGGCAATGTCGAGCATTCTGGTGAAAAACAAGGGCCATTACCCCGCTGTGGTTGTGTGTCGGGATGGAAGAAGTCATAGGCTTCAGGTGAGATAGCCATTGGACTCTCGTATGCAAGCCCGTGGGGGGCTCTTTCTTGAGCTCTGGTGATGGTAGACGAGGAAAGAATGAGGAAGAGAAGCAAGGAAACTAGGGTTGTCATGTTGGTGGCTTTTGGTTTACCTTCTCTTCAATGTTAGAAGAGCAGATACTAGTACCACTAGAGTATTTTATTTAGTGTGAGATGCTTCATCTTTCAGATTCTTAATTTGGCTTTTTATAGGATGTTCAGTAGTGGTGGTTGCTTGGAGATGAATTAAATGCACAAATACCTGGAAAAGGTGGGAACTAAATGATAGACCTCTACTTGATGGATTCTTGGTTGAAATTGTGTGACTTTTGTCAATCAAGTAATGTAACGGTTTGCACAATTCTACTTTCTAGTCTCATTGCCCTTGCTGCATTTATTTTGGGATCGAATATGATTTACTCTCGCAACTAGGGACAACTGAAAAAGGTGCCCCGACTATTGAAGTTTCAAAGTTCTTGTGTAGGAACACAGCATTTTTCTTGCAGCTAAGTTATGCACTTTAATTCATTTTAAGTGACAAAATTTATACAAGCAAAAAGAATTCCTATCATGGTCACAAAATTCGCACTAAGAATTAATGGAAACAATTGAAGGTTTAATCGTATGGAGACCAATGCGAAATGGAGGTATGTCCAATTTTCTATTCACGGTTAGAATTTATCTGGTTTACTGTAGGTGGATGCAGAGTAAGAGAGAGAAATTTGAGAAATGGACTGTTCTTTCGGTTATGGATTATTATGTGGTCTGTTTCCCGTGTGGCGCTGAGAATTATGTTTCTACTCGAGTGCCTTCTCAATCAGAAAATAAGAGCATGGGGCACTCATGGCTATGTTAATATTTGTACTGATTAACAGAAATTTCATTGCAAACTTTTGGCACTTCCAACCTATTATTGGAAATCATTAGTCACCTAAAGAGACCCTAAAGCCCTTCCTCTTGTTCTGGATCATCAAACTTAATTCATCAGAAATACATAGAAAAAGAATTTTACTTACTTCATTGTTCCGGACATTATGATACTTCATTGCTTTTCACTTTTCCCCTGGAGAAATAAGGAACAGAAGCTGATTAGATGGTGGGTTTTGCTTAGCTTAAAGGCTCAGCAAAGGTCCTTAAACTCCATGTAATTGATGGGATGAGGTTAATCAACATTTACAAATGGCAGTGCCTCTTTCAGCTGTTTTGTCTTGGGACATTATTGAGGAAGCCACAAGCGCATGCAATAGTAAAGAAATCAATGTTGCATCTTCAGTCTCGTTCTTCTGCAGTGCATTTAATAATATCATGCCTTTTGCAACAGGCATGCTATCTCCCATATCCATACTTCTTTATTTTTTTTTAAATACTCAAATCCCCCTTCTCTATCTCTCTCAATAAAAAGAACCCATGTTTGTCCCAGGAAGCACTTGCCCTTGTATTAATGGGCTTTGAAGTTTGAAGCAGGTTACTAGTTTCAGTTAAATCATGAGGGTGTCTAATGAGAGAATGTTGAGCCTTCCACTTCACAAGAAGCACGGACACGAACTTTACTGTTCTTGTATTATTTCCTTCTGCATTTTCTGCAATGCCACTTTCCCTCCCATGGCCGTGAGAACCATTATGCTTGTTTCCCACAATTGAATCTTTGGAGTCGGCTCAAAAGAATCCTTCATCAAACACCACCAGGCTCATGACTAATTAATGTAAATGAAGATTATTCGAATGTTGCTATAGGACTTAGGTTCCGTTTGATAAAACTAAGTCTGAATTCTGAAACAATTAATTTGCTGTAATTTAAGCACTGAAAAAAATATATAAATGCCTAAATTTTAATACTAAACCTATTTATACTGTTTGATAAACATTTATAACTGAATGCTTAATAATTAAATTTAATAATTTTGCCCTTATATCTTTTCATCCAAAAAAGAAATAGAACCTATAATTTAATTATTTTAAAATTGTTAGGTATGTAAATGACAATATTTATTTTTAAGTCAAATTAATATAAAAGATGAAATATATTATATGAGGAGTATGGAGAAGATGTGAAAGTCATTAAAAAAGGAGAAAAGAAAAATAGAAAACTTTAGATAGAGAATATCAGGTTGTTTAATTAGATAAGAATTTTGAACATAATTAACAAACAAGAGTAGATTTGGTAGATAAGATAAGGTAATTGAAGTAATTCTATTAATTCTTATCAGAATTAAGCATTCAGTTAGGATTCTTGTGCTGAAAAAATTACACACAATTTCAGCACTGCTTAACAAGTTCAGCAGATGGATTTTCATTTATCAAACACTCAAAACATCTGAATTTCTGAAAAAGTTCAGTTTCAACACTTTTTAGTGTTATCAAACAGACCCTTAGTCCTGTGTCAAAATTGCTGGATGAGTGAAATTTTGGGCACAACACAGAAATGAAACTGAAAAATCAAGCTTGTAGATTTGTTGCTTGCTATTCTAAGATCAGTAAAACTGACAAAACCATGACAATTTACGAATCAAGAAGGATTATGACAAAAAGTTAGATTTAGAATTTTGGACAGCCTGAAAATCAAGAAATGATTTTTCTTCCTTTTCTTTTTCCGTCCTATATGTTTCTTTCATTTTGAGTATTTGAGATTTGCCTTGGGCTTCTATTTGTCAAATTTTCACCGTGTTGTGGCGAATCCATAATCCATATTGCATAGACACAAATGAAATGCTTCTCACTGTTCAGATTTTTTTTTTAAATATATGCAATGAGAATAGTAATTGCAGATTCTCTGCAATGAACAATTAATGGTATCTTGAGATTGAATGGAGGGGATTAAATATAGAACATAAATTATAATATGTCAATTTTTTTAATATTTTTTACATATTATTGTGTTAGTGTCTAAATTCTGTTCAGCCCGTGTCTACACTGTACAGTTAAAACCCGAATGTCTGATTGTAATCTTGGACGTATCCTAAATTGGAGTATAAACCGATAACGTGGCCCGCATAACACAAAAAACTGAACTGGGCTCCCAGAAACATTGGGCCCATGAATATAAGCCCAAGAGATTTTGAACTGAATAGCTGAGACACAATCTTTGTTCTTTCAAACCAAGGAAAGATCCCGACACGATTGGAGAAAACGGAGAAAGGGGAAAGTTTTTTCAGTCTGGTTGGCCCTGGATACATATTTTCAGCTAACTTTTAAACACAGACAAAGGAATAATTCTTTAATTTTTAGATCAAGTAGTAGAAGTTTTGGGTACATATTTTCAGCTAACTCATTAAATGCATACAAAGGAACAATTCTTTAATTTTTTTATCATATAGTAGAAGTTTTGTGTTCACCACCAGATGTTCATGCAAGTAGAAGGGACTTGCATTCTTTAATCATAAGGTTTTGAGTTCGAAACCCATGAGAATAGAAAGAACAACACTGAACAAACTTTCTCTCATAAAGGGTTCGATCCGACTCAAATAGAATTAGTCGCATATCATACAACGTATGCGAATTCCTGTGATTTATATCAAAAAAAATTGATTTGAGAAATGATTTGATGTGTCACTGTTAATATTTGGAAGTTTTAAGAATTACTAAGGCAAAAGGTTGTAGTAAAAGTAAGTTTTTTTTATACACTGTCACCATACATATTTTTAAAAACCCAATGCTATAAAATATTTCTACGGAGCATTATAGTCCACTAGAATTAAAAATCAATTGATCAGTTTGTTCTTCATCTTATTAAATAGGGTGAATGCGTTTCGTTTCTATCTGATCCTTCAACGTGTATTTAATTTTGGAAAATATTATTTGCACTCCATTTTTTGTTATCTGCACTTCTACCATTTATTTTATCATATAGTCTAATAAATAAAAACTATATGATTAAAATGATAGTGAGAGTGTGATTAACAAAAAAGGGAGGACAAATAACATTTCCCTTAATTTTTAGAGTTAGACAGGATATAACTCCTTCATACTCTCTTTGGTATTCCTTTACTCAAAATAAGTATTTTTCTGTAGAGTATTGAATGGTATAGAGCACAATAGTAGATCCTTTTTTTTCCTTTTGTTTGTCTGTGATAAATTTATCTTGTCAAGAAGCCGCTTCTAGATTCGAATTCGAACATGTTTTTTATGGCGTGCAATGATAAAGTGTAATATTCTTTGTATACCGCAAATAGAAGGATAAAGTGTCAAAATTTTGGAAGAATTTCCAGTTTTTACGTTATGTAGCTAATAAAAATCTCCGACCATGTTGTCATCCTTCTTTGGAAGTACACGAAATTAAAAAAGGGTTCCTCAATTGTCTAGATGATTCTGATAACCTCGAGAACCTTGATGCTTCCCTGTATATTGTGGCAAAACTCTGCCTTTCATAATGTAAGGTCAAAAGTGCATATCAATGGTCCAACAGCTAAAACCACCAACTCAGCTATATATATATATATATATATATATTTGGAAGATGCCTCTTCGATGAAGGCCATAAAATATAAAACTAAGGACAAGATAAGGTGGATTAGCTCAACCTATCATCCTTAGAAAATGACCAGGAAATAGGGACATCCCTTTTTAAAAAGTATAAGGAATTCGAGCTTCATTGACCTAACCTCCCTTTTTTTTTTTTTTTTTGAGGGTACTGATACAGTTACTTAATTGATAAAGAATCAAAAACATCATTATGCACTTCCAAGATGAACACTACAAAAGCCGACTCATCATCATGTCTTGAGCTGCTACAATGATAAAACAACAATATTGATAGTCTATTTCTTTCGAGTGATGATGGTACATACTGGTTAAATAATTTGTGGATAAGATGCTTTGCGGAAGCAAGGGATTTGACAACGCTTTTGCCTTTATTTGTTTATAGGAAATTGGAACCAGCAGCGGAATTTAGTTAGAGGGTATGTTCATGAATCACTTTTTCCTTCTTCCAAGTTTTGATTGTTTGGTTTTCTACCAGAAATCTGTTCCTTGTTATTTCACAAGCTGGAGGAGTAATTTTAAGTGATGCTTGGTAATAATCTTCAGACTTCTGTCGTCCCTCTTAATGTTTTTTTTTTTTCCTTTTTCCTTTATTCTCTCATTTTGTCCTTCTGGAAGAAGTATATTGATTGATTGGATCATTCAATATAAGACAAGACAAAGAAACAGGAATGGCAAATTGAATAAGAAACTACAATAATGTTTGATTTTCTTTTTAATTTCCTTAAAAATTCACGAGCAGACAGCACGAATACACAAAATGACAGGAGGGTGGGGAAAGAAAAGGAGAAGGGAAGTTAAACAAGAAGAGAAAGGAGTAGGTAAAACATGAGCTAAAGAAAAAGAAAAGATAAAGATGAAAACACATGGATACAAGATCCCTGAAACAAAGTGGAAAAGAGAACATCAAATCAAAAGGGTTCCAGCTAAAGACACCCCTTTTCTCCAGCTAAAAGATATTTACAATTTAAGTGGCCCTCTCCAATTTTCGCTCACAATTTGCAAAGGGACTCTTGAGGAGGACGTACACGTACACACTCCCATACCCCATAGCAACAGTTCCACGACCTCAGGCATTGCTCCTGAATGATCCCAGAGCCTTAATTGCTCCGGCTCGAAGGATGTACTGGTGGTAGAATGCAGCAATTGCAGCTCCAACGAATGGTCCAACCCAGAAAATCCACTGCATTAATAAGCACCATGCATTAGCCATGGAGTATATTAGTTAATCTGGTGACCAGTAAGAACTATATATATATATATATATATACACACACACACACATATGCATTTTAATGGGTTTACATAAGGAGGTTTTTATCTTGCTTACATGGTCATCCCAGGCCTGGCGTGATCCATAAATTACAGCAGCTCCAAAGCTCCTAGCGGGGTTGATACCAGTTCCAGTAACTGGGATGGTGCCAAGGTGAACCATGAAAACAGCAAATCCAATGGGAAGAGGAGCCAACACCTTCACAATTTAAGTATTACTATACTGTGAGTATGTGGTTAACAGATGTAATGAGTGTGGATTTTCAATTAATTGAATCAATCAGGTCAAAAACAAATTGAAAGAGATAGCCTAACAATGCCAAAGCACATGATGTCACCATGTTTCATTGCCCTTAGACTTGAAAGCCACCAGGCCAATCAGATGAGGTTTCCCGAATTTTGCGAATATTTTTTGCGTCTTAGCATGTCTTTACCACTATATAGGGTAGAAAACAGACGACAAATGCATACCCAGTCATCATGTCTTATTGTGACATTGGTGGTGGTGTTAATACAGCAATATTAATGTCACATCTTCACTGAGCAGTGATCATATATGAGTCTATTATTTAGTAAGAAGATATACATTCTTGTCACCAACACTAAATGCTTTGTAAACACATCAATTTTTTTATTTTATTTGAATAGCATAAAGGTTTTGGAGAGAAATGTTACAACATAAACTGTGGGACTATTTTTTTTTGTGGGGGGGGGGGGGGGGTTATATTAGACAAATTTTATCTATCTATAATAATAACTTCAAAAAACATCTCAAAACGTTGAAGAAATAGATGCAAATTACATTCTGCACACTAATTACGAGTACCCTTTATCCACATACTTCATAAATAATTTAAGGGAAATGATATTATATATCTAAATAAAGGAAAAAAAAATGATCCATTTTCTATTTTTTTTAGCTATATTCACAATTTTATTCTATCGCATAGTTTTCTCGTGTTTTCTTAGTAACTTTTTGTGGTTGAAGATATAGTCTAATCAATAGTCTTGTTGCATCTTTTTCCTCCAAATTTGAAAAAAAAAAAAAAAAAAAGTCTTGATTCATGGGGAGATTTTGTTTTCTCATAGGGAAAGGTGAACGAAAGTACTCGGTACTTGTTAGTTACCACTCTTCTTCTTCTTCTTTTTTTCGGTTTGTCTTTATTACGACCACATTCCTAGTCATTAACTGACAATTAAAGCTTAATCCAGCAGTAAAAGGGCAAAAAAAAAAAAAAAAGAAGGTAAAATGGCATGCAACATGGAGAGAAAATTAAGGAGGGGAGGGTAATTAAGGTGCATACAGGAATATGGGAGTCTCTGGCATTTCTCTTGGGATCAGTGGCAGCGAAGACTGTGTAGACCAAAACGAAGGTACCGATGATCTCAGCTGCCAATCCAACCCCGATGGTGTAGCCGTGAGCCACCATGTTTGCTCCGCCACCGTACCTGTTGTAGAAGGACTTTTGGAAAGCCTTCACCAGCCCCACACCGCAGATTGCACCCAGGCACTGCGCCACCATGTAGAAGAAGGCTCTGAGCAGTGAAACCTTCCTCGCCAAGAAAAGTCCAAATGTCACGGCCGGGTTGATGTGTCCTCCTGTCCAGTGTCACATGAACTAATTACAGCCCATATAAATTAAATTTTTAGCTTCTCGAAAATCTATTTCAAATATACTACTATATCTTGTTTTCTTGATATATTTGTGAATTTTAAATTTTATATTTCTTAAAAAAACTAAATAAGTATAAGTTGAGTCGAGAAAGTTGATCAAAATTATGATATATCATAATAAAAAAAATTATTGAGACGTTAAAATTAATTTGGACTTTATTGATAGTACCACTAGCTTTGGGAAATCCTAGTAACCTAATTTATAGTGGTGCTTTAAAAAGCCTTGCTTCAAGGTTCACTGCCTAATACTACTATATAAGTAGTAGTGCTAAACATAGTAGAGTAAAAATAAATGTTTAGATAAATAAAAGAAACCTTACCAGAAATACCGGCAGTGCAGTAAACAAGAATGAAGATCATGCCACCGAAAGCCCAAGCGATGCCCAGGATACCGACGCCGTTGCAGTCGTCGCCGCCGGCTGTGGTGTCAGTCTGGTGTTTGTAGCCAATAACCGTTAAGACGGTGACGTAAAGGAAGAGGAGGGTGGCAACGAACTCAGCAATAAGGGCTCTGTGGAATGACCATTTGGTCAGCTCATCCAAGTCGAAAAAAGCTGCCGGCGGAGGATCATGGTAGTCCTTGGCTGAGAACTCGCCTTGCTCCGCCGCAACTACCCCTTCAACGTCTTTCGCCATTCAACTTTCTCGGTTTGTGGGGCAGAATTTAGCCAAAAAAAACAAAAGAGAGACAAAGAAAGCGAGTGTTGAGCAGAGAGTGTGGTGAGTGGAGAAAGTGGAAAAGGGTGATATGGTATTTATCGGGGTAAGGAAAAGGGGAGAGAGACGTTAATGATTAAGATTTAAGAGCGCATGGCATTATTTAGTTGAAAATTTTCGCCGCCCAATACAAAGTAATATGGAAATTCTAGGCTTGCACGGTCCTACCATCAACACCAACGGCTGCTTCTAGTGCTAATTCTTGATTATGATGGGATAGTGAATCATCGAGGTTATTCATTTCTCTACCCAAATAAGAATAATATAAAACAAGAAGGTGGTTTAGCCGTCTGATTAATTACGAGCTAAAAATCCCATTTTACACTAAACTTTCATTTGGATTGGGAGCAATTAATGAAAAAAAGCATCCATGAAATGAAGTGGTTCCGTGCTTTGTGGTGTAACGGAGTTTGGATAATCTCCTAGTTCATTCATTAGATAATTGTTCATTCATCGGACGGACTAGACTTGTTTTATATGCAATTAGCTAAACAATTTTACTCTTTGCATAATTTTAAGGTAGAAGAAGCATAGTACTAGTTACAAGAATATAAGTGAAATTTTTATGTTTAAAAGGAGAAATTTGGTAAATTTTAGAAATCTGCGCGATGCCTATCCATCCTGTTAATCATAAATAATTTTTTGATTTGGAGGAAAAAGAAAATCAGTGAAATTAATCTCATCCACTCGCACATGGATACTGTAATTCATTGAATCAAATATGTCAAAATTGGGGCAAACCCAGAATTCCCTTGGAAAAATATGGTTGTAGTTCTTTCTTCGTTACCCGGATATTCTTAGATGCTAGTTTCCTTCATCAAACTCTTTTACTTCTTTTTGTTCTTATATCTCTTTTCCTCTTTGTTATTATTATTATTATTTGGCTAGAGGGTTTTTTCATGCAACATTCACCACAGTAGTGGGTTCTTATTCTTTTGCTATAAAAGGGATCAATAAATAATTAACTTAGTTGTCCTCTATTGGGAATTGCATATTCGTCTGATATGCGAATCCATATTAAGGACGAAAGCGATAATGTATAACCGAGGATGTTTCTACACAACCTGATAATTAAATACAGCTGAGAATTATTATTAATGTTATCATTACATTAGTCTCGAACCCTTATCCAATTAAAATATGTAAGCTCAAACTCTGATCTCTTATTTATTTATTTTTTAAAGAAAAAGAAGTCTCACATTATTGGACAGGCAATTGTCTTATTGCCTGCTGCTGTCAGCAAGCCAGATAAATTTTTCTGGTTCTATGCCTAAAAGCCCCTCTCTGATTAATATTTTTATGGTAACATGTGGTGCAGAATTAATGGGATTATGATCACAGAGCATGTTATTTGACTGATGCTCTAAATAAATGATGATTATTCTAAACCAGAATCTTTTTTTTTTTTTTTTTTGCTCATTTTGTTTATACCGGACACTTCCAGCTTGAAGTGTATATGAAGTGAGAATTATGATACTTTTATGTCCCCAATACATGTTATATTAACAGACCGAGAACCATCCATCGTTACTTTTCATCCTTTTTTTTTTCCTTGAAATATTGTTGGAGTTGACAGAGTTTTAATGATTTTTGAAGGAAAATGATCCCATATATGTTCTTTTCCTAAACTAATGGGTTGTCATCTATTTTGACAGCTCGTTAGAAGAAAATTTAATTTAAAGCTAAATTAAAATGTTACCTTCAACAAAGAAAGAAAAAAGCTAAATTTTAATGAGCTCCAACTGGGTCCTAGTTGTTAAGTTCATCACTGAAAATTATTAAACATTAAAAAAAAAAAAAAAAAAAGCTGATGCATCATGAGCTGGAGCAATCACAAGATGATCACGGATGACCTGGCCAAATTAGAATTGAAAGTAATTAAGTGCTAAATTATACGATCCGAATTGAGTGCAGAACTAAAATGGCAGCAGTAAAGTTTTCGCGAGTTAAAAAACAAAAAATTGACTGTTTTAAGTTTTCAGAAATATATTAGTGAATGAGCTCTTAATTGACTAGTATAAGAAAAACAATTAACTGTGAGATTAAGGTCTTAACCATTCCACTTGTCAAATTCATATCGGTTCATGGCATCAAGAATTTCTCTATTACTGACGTAATTACAAAGGAAAAAAAAAAGAAGAAATTGCAAACGAATTAGCCGACCAAACCGACCACCCAGCGATAAACGTCCACCTGTCATAAATCATATGCTATCCATTCGCCTGTAAACACGTGGAATTATATAATTTTCATCTTTCATGGTCAATTAAGAAATTGTAGCTTGTCAATCAATTATTGGGTACGCCAGAGCTTTACATCATCTCCAGTTCTGGACGTTGATTTCCGAACTTTTGTACCTTCGGAGTTGTTGAATTCCACCCTAGTACATGGCTGATTATGCACCACGTGTCGATAATCAAATCTCTTGTTGACCCAAGAATAATATCAAATGAAATTCATATCGGGTTGCTAACGAAGGGTTGGCCAGCCTTAATTTCTGAGTATTAAAATTTTCAATTGTGGATTAATACTTTAATTAACAAGTAGTGGAAACTGGTAACAGAAAGGGTTCTTATTTAAGTTGCGGGAATTATAGAGATTGTGCTTTTTTGTTCTGGGAAAACAAACGAGTCGATTTCTGTTAAACAGAAGACTTTTGATTTTTGTAGCATAATAGTAGAAAGAAACTTTTAACTCAACAAGTAAGATAATCAGAAACTAGGCAAATGAAAAACTAACTCGGGATAAGAGTTAGAATGGGCAATTACCCTTTGAAGCAAACTTCTCAATTTGAACCTTCACATATTCCTTCACAAAAAAAAAAAAAAAAAAAAAACTTCACATATTCCTTTCAAGTCTCTTAATCTCATTAAAAATATCCTTCTTTATACAAGATGAAATCGAAGTGAATACAAAGTATAACAACAACCAATTAAGTTAGGAGTTCCTTTTTTTATTTTCAAGTCTTGATTGGGTAAAACTGAAAGATTTGTATGGTAGCATACTCGTCTAATAGGAGTTTCGGGTCACAAAAAATACTTGTATATTAGGATAATGCGCCTTCAAGTGGGTAATCCAGTGGTAAAACAGACTCTTGAACTAAATGACATCCTGAATTTGAATCTTTCCCTATATTTAAACCCTTCTGTTTAACTTGGGTACGTTGTTGGTGTGTCGGTTTGGGTCCTAAGTAGCTTGAGTCGGACATGTTCCGGATCATCAAAAATACTCATCTAATAGGATGATGGTTTAAACTTTTTTGATTGGCTGATGCTGTGTTAACGGGGTATATATATGCCCCCTTCAATAGTGTATTCTTTTTGTTTATCAATTTAAAAATCAGGAAGCTTACCACAATATATATATATAACGCACCCATTTAGCTGATAAATGTACTTGTGAAGTTCATATTTAGCCGACTCAGCAGAATGATCGAGAGATGGAGAAAAACAAGAAGTTCGTGTCCAATTTGATATCTTAAAAAATGAGTGGTCTTGTATTGTCACCCCATCCTCGGCGTTAGAAACCTGCTCTAGGGTAGTCTATTACAGTCGTGTTGGAAGTGGATACTGTAGTATGTCATGATCACCAGATGTCTAGATCAGATCCCTTAGCTCAGTGAGCCTCCAATTGTATCAGTAAAGATTGACCAAAATCCTTGTGCCGGAAACCCTGTGCCAACTATTAATTTGCCTAATTAGTACCCTGTCTTCTTGTCAACTTACCTACCTGCAGTGTTTCTCGATCTCTCTCCCACTTGCCTACCTGCATTTGGTACTTCTGAGCAAGACTGTTACGAGTCTTTCTTCCTTTCTTTCTGTGCAAACTCCTTGTACACGTAGTCATGCATCAAATTCCAAAGTGAGAATGGAAAAGGGAAAAGCAGCGAAGAAGTGCGAGCAAGAAGGGCGGGACCAATTAGAAGATTGTGGTTATTACGATGCGTGCATTGTTCATTTATCACATACGTACCGATTAACGTCCCGCCAAATTAAGGCCTGAAAAATATAGGAGAACAGGGCAGGGATCTTGCATAATAATGATATCGATTTGAAAGTAACCCTAATAACTTACATAGAAATGCACATCCGTGTATCTCTTTTTTTTTTTTTTTTTTTTTTTGTCGACGGAGTTGGGTGTCCGGGTCAAGTCCGTAAAAGCGGCCCGACTAATCCCCACTCCGGCCCGGCCCAGCGCCCCAACCAGACCTAGTACGTTAAATGCACGGCGAACTGATGTTGCTGCGGAGGTTCGACCCCAGGACCTAACGGTCCCGAGGAAGAGGCGCCAACCACCAGCCCATTCACGTGGGGGCGCACATCCGTGTATCTCATTGATGAATAACCCTAATAACTTACTTCTGTACGCTCACATTAAAATGTCGTAAGAAATGTCCATTGTAGGAGATGACAGAATGTGAAAAAAGAAACGAAGTAATTGGTGACGGAAGTGTTGAATCGAATACTTGATCGGAGATGATAGGCATATTTGAAATAATTGCCGTCGCGTGTTTTTGCAATGTGATATATATGAGATGAAAAGATGATTGAAAAAAATAAAAACTGGATTGGAAAACGTATCTGTGATGTAAGAAATTATCACTTGATTTTTCACAGAAAAACTAACATTGGACAACTCTCTTAACGATTGTATTCACCAATACATGATTAACTTTAATTTCAGTTGAGTATTGAAAATTCTAAGATCCAAATCTAGAAGGAAATGATGAACCAAACTATTTTTTCAAAATGAAATTGTGAAATTGGGTGGAATAATGAAAGGATAAGCACCTTTTATAACACTAAAATCAATTAATTCCAAAGTTAAGCGTATTCATACCTAAATCATTGTTTTCTCTTAATGTTCCCATCATAAATTCAAATTATGACTTTATTAATTTTAGAGTGCTACATTTAGGGGGGAGTGATGGTTTGGATGGTACAGAGTTAGGTAGTGTAAATAAGAGTCTTGCGGTGTTGCATTTAGTTTTAGTTCTTATCTTCTTCATTTTTTTTTTTTGGTTAAGTAGAGGCCAAAGGCAAATTATCCCATTAGTGACTAAGGTTAAATTCCAAAAATTAGAAACCTTGAATTCTAATCCTTCTGCCCCATGCTCACATTCCATGCTTCCCCTATTAAATTTTTTTTTAAAAAAAAAATTATCCAGTTAGATATCTACTGTGTACTGTACCGAAAAATTGTCATGCAAAGTCGCATTCACCCTTTCTAGTTTAGTTCTCATTTATTTATAGTTTTAATTAAGGAATAATTTCATAAACTTCTCCTAAAGTTTCTCATAATATCACTAAACTACCTTGATAAGGATAGCAAAGGACGTGAGTAAATTATATCTAGTCAAAGTCAACCATTTAAAATAATTTTACTAAATAATTAACACCTTGAAAATTTTTTTGGGATAGTAGGAAATCAAGAAATATTTTTAGAAGACATGTTTTAATACGTAGTGTAATTTAAGTTGTATTGAAAATTAAAATAATCTCTTTATACTTGTAGCTTGTAATATACATCCTACCTATAGAAAAAAATTTAATCAAAAAATTATCTAATGACCAAATATATATCTAGGAATATCTTTTTTTTTTTTGTTAAAACCTCATTCGTTATACTAGTTGTTGTGCATCTATAAAATTACTCGTTATTACATTTATAATTACTCATATTTTCATCTTTTTACTTTTTAATCTTATTTTATTTTTTATTGTTGTCGTAAGCTTTATAAGTAGGATAACATAAGGATAGTATTGGAACAAAAAATTTTATTTTTCTTGTATTTCTCAAAATGGGCTAAAATGTTATGCAAAAAGTCAATCCAAGGGAAGTAAAAGAGATTTTGAAAACCTCAGGGGTGCTAAATGATATGATGAAAAATATCAGGGAAGGTTTCTGAAATTATCCCATTAATTAATAAAAACATATGGATAAATATTTTGGATCGTGGCAACATTTGCTGGGCAATGTAGTGTCGATGAGGTCAAATTTCTACATATAAATATTAAAAAATTGTCCTCAGAATAAGGCTTTTTTCTTAGTATTTTCTGTATCTAATGTTGGTGTGCGGCAAAGGACCAAAATGTTTTTTTTTTTATTATTTTTGCTTAGTGTGCGGCAACACAAATAAGATTTGTTTCTGCATTTCAATCCTCAAGAATTGAAATGTAATTTTTATGAGGCAAATTTGTATTATAGGTGTGCGCACTCTTATTAATGTTTAAAAAAATGTGTGTATTAGAGGTGCTAATAAAACAAAAAAATATTTAAGTGTCGCACGCCAAATTTCCTTTCAAATGTAGAGAGTTGACAATTTACCAAATATTTACATCCCTGAATGTTACATCCTTAGGGTCTGTTTGGTTGGAAGTAAAATGTTTTCCTTGGGAAAATATTTTCCGTGGAAGTAATTTTCCATGAAAATCATTTCCCTTTTATCATTTTCAGGTGTTTGGTTAGCTTATTGAAAATATTTTCTTACTTCATTTTTCTGATGTTTGTTTAACTTTTGAAATATTTTCACTTTTATCTCTATCTTTACTTTCTACACATTATAACTACATACTTCTTCCCATGCAAAATAAGAAAATTTATCTCATTGTTTAACTTTAAAAAATCTTGAAGAAAGGTATATATGAATAAAAATATTTCCTTAAGCAAATAAATAAATTGCTGGCCATTTAGTGTCAAATATCAATCACATGCAATGCTTATTGTGACATATATCTTGCACTCTCACTGCTGAAAGTTTCTCTAGAAAAGAATGTCCCTATTATACATAATTAATTACTAGCATAGGATGAGCAGGATGAGGTTTTTTTTTTTATTTTGAATATACTAGGGGGAGGGTTGGGTGGTACGGGGGAGGGAGTGTAAGGAAGAGGTCTTGGGTTCGAGTCTTCCTGTTTACACTAAAAAAAAAAAAGAACATACTGCAAGATGATTTCAGTAAGTTTGGAACATACTACAAGCAAGATGCATGCATTTCGGAAAACAACTTCAGGAAGTTGGGAAGGGAAGTTGTTTTCCATAAGATGAGTGAAAATATTTTACATAGGAAAATGTTTTCAGTAACTTTTGTGCAACCAAACACGGGAAATTAGGAAAATATTTTCACCCGAAACAAACGGACCCTTAATGTAAATTCTTTTCAAACTTTGATTAAATTTAAAGGTGAGAAAAATTGACCAACCATTGAATGTTACATCCCTGAATATTTATTAAGCACCGTTAACAATTTACCAACGGCTAATGGGAAAAATTTATCAATGTTAATAAACAAAAATTAGTTTTTTTTTTAATAGAGATGCATAAGTTAAAAAAATATTATTTCTATGGCACGACTAAACTAAATTAATGAAAAGGGTGAACAATATTTAATCAGGAATGGACATGTTAATTGCCAATATAGCTCTTTGTGATAATTGAACTAATACGATTTTGATGAGGTTGAAGCTGTCAAATTAGCACTTAGAGTTCCCCTGATTTTCTAACTAATAACTTAACGTAGACAATGAGGATTGCAAAGCAAGTGAACTGTTTTGTACTAAGCCATTCGATAAACAATGCTTTATTAGAGATAAAATTAGTAAAACATGATATTGTATTAATTAGTTGAACAATGCATTATTAAGCGGTAATTGAACAATACATTTTATTAGAGATGAAAAGTGGTAATTGAACAACGCATAATTTTATTTTTTTTTTTATTTTAGGTGCCGCACAAGTGGGTGCGACTACTATTTTTTTTTTTATTAGAGGTGCCGTACACCAATACACATACATTTTTAATTAATAAGAGGTGCACGATGCAACTCTAATGCAAATTTGCCCCATCCCCATTAAAAATTGCATTTTAGTCCTTGAGGGACTATGTCGTCGCACATCAGCTGTAGCAAAAAAGATATTTTGATGGTGTGCAGTAACGTTTGCTGCAGAAAGATCCAAAAACACTCCATTTGGAGGAGTTTTTTATTAGTATTATTGGTAGAGATTTGCCACCAATGAGAGGAACAGAAAAAAAATTAATTTGTCTTCCAACCATTACTGACCCATTTAGACGTCCAAACAAAGAAGTAAGACTGGCAAGTCCAATTCCTTTTAACTCACCCACTTATGGACAAAGAGTCCATCTAGCGGCCCAAAAACATGTAACCAATAACCAATCACCGGAATGGAAACTTGTATAGACAAAATTTTGAATAATAATAATAAGCAATGATTAATTTGTAGGAAATTTGAAAAAATTTTATATGTATTACAAAAATACTAATATCTATTACGTCCGTTTATGATTGTAAAAGGTCTCATATTGATGTTGTTTAGCATCATCAAATGAAACAATCCTGCAATACTTCTTACTTAATTGAATCCTCTCTCTATGATCTGACAATTTATGCATGATTTTCATCTCAACCAAATTCCTAATCTAGATTATGAACATGAAAGGTTATCACACGTGGAATTGTGTGATTATTTGTCTTTCATGGTTAATTACGAAAATGTAGTCAAATAATTATTGAAAAAGTAGGTGCATTACATCATCTCCAGTTCAAAAAATTTTTCATCGTTCTTTTTTATTGCTTAGAAAGGAGTTGGCAATGATCATTTAGGAAGTAAAATAGGAAGAAGTTTGCAATGACCATTTGAGAAGTAATTTGCAATTAAAAGCTTCTCCATTTTCTAAAATATGTTGTTTCTCTGGCCCTTTTGGATTGCTATTTTAGAAAATTTTATAGAAAAATGTACTATAACGATTTGATATATGTAGGATAAAAAAATAATTGAAAAATGTGATATCTCCAAAAAATACTTTTGGATTGTGATTTTTTACTAAAAAATTTTACGTTTTTTCTTAAACACATTTTTCAATCATTTTTTTATTTCACATACAATAAATTGCTGCAGTACATCTTTCTATAAAAACTTTTAAAAATAACAATCCGAATGGATCAACTATAGCATGTTCCCTTGCTTATGGCTATAACTTGTTTGGAATCGCAAATTCTTATGCACATTATTTTGATCTTATGATAGTTTTGTTCTCTCTCTTTTGGTCCTAGTTTGTGAGAGAGGATGTTTGAACTGACAACTGCTGAAGCACATTAATTCCATGAGAAAAAAATCCGAGATTGATCTTCTAGTGGATAAAGCGGCAAGAGTATTGGTTTTGGGTGTTGCTGTTGAATTTGTTCTATAGGTTGTGGGCATTGCTGCAATTATGAAGGATTCATTCAAGACTATTGAAAAGTTGACGACAGGAGGATAAGACGAAAGTTAAAAAGGTTGATGACAAAATCAATGATAAAGTTGAAGAATATGAGACTATAGCACAGAGAATTAGCACCAAACTCTGATTAATGGATTATGGGAGTAAAATGGAAAAGTTATAACTTGTTTGGAATTGCAAATGTTGATGCCTGTTATTTTGATCTTATGATTAGTTTTCTTCTCTTCTCTTTTGGTCCTAGGTTGTGAGGGAGAATGTTTTGAACCGACAACTGATGAATCACTTTAATTCCATGAAGAAAAAATCCAAGAGTGATCATCTGGTGGACAAAACGGTGAGAGTATTGGCTTTGGGCAATGCCGCTAATTTGTTCTACAGTTTGTGGGGTTTACTGGAAGTATGAAAGACTTATTGAAGACCATTGAAAAGTTGATGGCGAGATGAAAAGAGCAAAGTTGAACAAGTTGATACCAAAATAAGTGATAAAATTCAAGAACGTGAGATTGTAGAGCAGAGAATCAGCACCAAACTCTGACCAAAAGATGATTGATGGAATAACGCCCTTTTCTTACCACCGTTATCCCCATTGCCCCTATGTTTTCAGACTCGGACCGGGTATTGACTCGGCTGAGCTCAGGGGTCAGGAGTCAATGGGTTCGACCGGGGTCAAATTAAATGACATTATAAATATGTCATAAATATTTATTAATAATATTTAATCAAAATAAGATATAAAATTTATCTTTAAATTGGTGGTTTACAACTTCATAAGTTTAGATTTGTCATAACTTCAATGTTATTAATAAAAATTATTTAGAAATTAAAATATTATGTAAAATATCTAAAAGCATGTTAATATCAATAAAGGTGTATACATATGTGTTTGATGTTTCAAAGCTGTTTAACAAGAAAGTGCAAAGAAATTAGAACAATCAAATAGTAATTCATATAATTTAATGCATATTTACAAGTTCAAAGTTAAATTTGTGGAGAATATTTATAGACTATGAAACATTTCTAGGTATGTTAATAGTTTTTCAATATCCAAGGGGTTAGAATACAATATTGAAAAAGCTTTTTGAACCCTACATTAATATTCCCCCAAATTCCTTCCTCCTTTACCTCTAACCGCCGACAAAGGCTTTTCTAAACTAATGCTACCTTTTCTTATTCCTGTTCTCCGTTCATTCCACTCTTCCTTTTTCTTTTTTCTTTTTTTTTTAAAAAAATCCAAAGAAGGATAAAACATAGAAGGCCACATAAGCTCTCAAGTCTCAAGCCCATCGGTGGCAAAAGCTCTTAGGCAGCCACTCCGAATGTTTTGAGAAACATTTCCCCTGTGTTTTGAGATGGACGAATTTGAAGAGGTTGAGCAATCTTTAAGTTTTTCCAGCGAATTTTTGATGATGCTCTTGATTTTTTAGTTCTCTTGACATGGATTCATTGCAAGAGTAAGCTTTACAATAGACATTGAAGTCTTGTCTGTTCTGGGTTCTAACTGCAACTTCAAGAACAAAGTGGACAAGCTAGTCTTGTCCATTCTTTCTGCTTTTCGTTTTTTTTTTGAGTTTTATTTCCATTCTTATTTCTTATTTCTTTTCAGGATTTCCATTCTTATATCCTTAGGTATTTATTTTCAAAACTAACAAATAATCAAACTTTTATCTTTTTTCTTCAATTTGCTCTTTTCTTCATCTCTCTTTCTTTTTTTTTTTTTGGTCTTTTCCCCATATCTAAGATTAAATCTTATTTAGAAAAAGATATCAAGCACTGATTGTGGTGGCTAAATTGAACGAGCTGAGGAGGTGAAAATGGGTTTTAGAGAGGTGAGAGATCAGGAGGAATTTAGATAGGCAAAGAAAAAAAAAATGGCAACAAAAATGGCAAAAAAAAAATCGGGTTCTCATCGGTTTTACCGGTTTCCGGTCAAACCCGGTTTTGACCCGGGCTTGACCGAGTTTCTGTCATTCGAGTTTTTAGAGCAGCTCGGACCGGACACTTGACCGATTCTCGGTTGAACCAGTCGGACCGGCCGGTCCGGTCCGAGTTTAAAAACACTGCATTGCCCCCATTAGTGCCATTATCAGGAGTCCTATCATCATTTTCCCCTTGCTGTTGCCCTTTGTCATATTCTTTTCATCATCATCTTTTTCACCTTGGTCTTTGTCTACTGCCACATTCTTTCCCTCATCTTGAGTCTTCTTCCCAACCAAATCATTATCAACCATGGTTTTCATATCCAACAACAACACCTTAAAATCATCCAAATGCTTTGCAACAGCTCGTTTCTCCTCAATTTCATCTAATTTAGGAAACATGAACTTATCAAATACATGTGTTATTCCTTCCTTCAATCCTTCCTTGACGGTGTAACTACAAAATCCGACTCCCTCAATGATGGTACGACATGCACGTGCATTAGTCACTACACTTAACTTTGCAGTCCACTCTAATAGAGTTGGGTAATCAATGTGTTGTTTGACTTTTGATGGAATCGAGGAGATCACTTCTCACTCCCTTCTAATCTCCTCCTCCAACCGCCTGTAGTCCTTAGTGTTCACATGGATAACCACATCTCCCCTTCTCAAGGGCCCTTTTTCGTAGACGACTTACAGTTTAGACAACTTTTTCAGCATCCTAACATCATCGCTAGCTAGTTTTTGTGCCTCGGAGCATATCAACAACTTCGGCAATTTCTTCAATGCCGCTTCCTCCTTATATCAACAATTTCGGCAATTTCTTCAATGCCGCTTGACAGGTTTTTCACTCCATCTAACACACTCCTATGAAGGTAGAAAATATACCGAATTGCAACTGCGAGTATTCAGCCAAAAAGAAACAATAAGCTGCTAAATTTTCAGCTGAAAAAGAAAAAAAAGTTGAACTTGCATTCTACATTCTCCTAGGAGTCCCAAAAGACGAATCCAAGAGCTAAATACCACGGCATCCTTTTAACTTAGACTCATTCCACCCTCTAAAATAGTTTCTTCTTCTTTTTTGTCCTCACTATTCAACATTTTCCCATTTTTTACCCCACTTTTCTACCATTTTTATCCTAATATCAGGAGTACCACAAAACAAATTTCAACAATTAGACTTGTCATTCAGTAAAATTTCACGGAAGAAGCACCATAAACGTTCATGCGGATGAAAACAAAATAAAAAGGCATATATCTAGCAAAACAAAAGCAAGGAAAAAAGGCATCAAAAGTAATAGTAACAACAGGAACAAGAAAAGAAATGTAAAAAATATGAAACTTCAAGCAAAGAACAAAGAGTAATGAAGATTTTCATTTTTCTGTAGAAAGCAGAGAGAGTAGAACTCACTTTTGCAGCTAATGGAGGAGAAAAATGATATTTTTCACATGACAATCAAATTATAGCGATTCTTTTTTTCACGTGTGAAAATATCCTTTTTTTTTCTTGTATGCATTGTGAGAGAATTATGCAAACTAACATACATACCAGTTGATCAAACCCCTAAGATTTATGGAGAGCATTATAGAGATTTACCAGACTAACATACAACCCCAACAATAATATCCATACCAATTGATCAAATCCTTGACAAATTCAACCAGCAGATCCAAGTCAAATAACTCAACTTAAAGGGAACATCATAAGAAATTTCTTGTATTTGGTAATTTTTTTATTCTTATGAACATGAAAGGTTATCACACGTGAAATTGTGTGATTATTTATCTTTCATGGTTAATTAAAAAATGCAGTCAAATAATTATTGAAAAGGCGGATGCATTACATCATCACCAGTTCAAAAAACTTTTCATCATTCTTTTTTATTGGTTAGGAAGGAATTAGCAACGATCATTTAAGAAGTAAAATAGAAAGTAGTTTGCAATGCACGTTTGAGAGATAAGTTGCAATTAAAAGCTTTTCCGTTTTCTAAAATATGTTGTTTTTCTCGCCCGTTTGGATTGCTATTTTAGTCACTACACTTAACTTGGCAGTCCACTCCAAAAGAGTTGGGTAAACAATGTGTTGTTTGACCTTTGATAGAATCGAGGAGATCATTTCTCTCTCCCTTCTATTCTGCTCCTCCAACCGCCCGTAGTCCTTAGTGTTCACAGGGATAACCACTTCTCCCCTTCTCAAAGGCCCTTTTTCGTAGACAACTTCCAGTTTAGACAACTTTTTCAGCATCCTAGCATCATCACTAGCTAGTTTTTGTGTCTTGGAGCATATCAACAACTTCGGCAATTTCTTCAATGTCGCTTCCGCCTCAAACATTTCTGTATAACACACAACACAACAATATCACTAAACCAACTGATTGGTTTTTCACTCCATCAAAAGCACTCCTATGAAGGTAGAAAATATACCGAATTGCAATTACAAGTATTTAGCCAAAAAGAAACAATAAGCTGCTAACTTTTCAACTGAAAAGAAAAAAAGTTGAACATGTCTTCTCCATTCTCCTAGGAGCTCCAAAAGACGAATCCATGAGCTAAATACCACGGCATCCTTTCAACTTAAACTCATTCCACCCTCTAAAATGGTTTCTTCTCTTCCTTTTTTTCTCCCTCACTATTCAACATTTTTTCCATTTTCTACCCCACTTTTCTACCATTTTTATCCTAATATCAGGGGTACCACAAAACAAATTTCAACAATTAGACTTGTCATTCAGTAAACTTTCACGGAAGAAGCACCATAAACGTTCATGTCGATGAAAATAAAATAAAAAGGCATATATCTTGCAAAACAAAAGCAAAAGAAAAAAGCATCAAAAGTAACAGTAACTACGGGAATAAGAAAAGAAACGTAAAAAATAAGAAACTTCAAACTAAGAACAAAGAGTAATGAAGATTTTTATTTTCCTATAGAAAGCAAATAGAGTGGAACTCACTTTTGCAGCTAATGGAGGAGAAAAAAGATATTTTTCACATGACAACCAAATTATAGCGATTCTTTTTTCACGTGTGCAAATATACTTTTTTTTTTAGATGTGTTGTGAGGGTATTGCGCAAACTAACATACATACCAGTTGACCAAACCCCTGAGATTTATGGAGAGCATTATAGAGATTTACCAAACTAACATACAACCCTAACAATAATATCCATACCAGTTCATCAAACCCTTGACATATTCAACCAATAGATCCAAGTCAAATAACTCAACTGAAAGAGAACATCATAAGAAATTTCTTGTATATGGTAATTTTTTATTCTTATGAACATGAAAGGTTATCACACGTGAAATTGTATGATTATTTATCTTTCATGGTTAATTAAAAAAATGTAGTCAAATAATTATTGAAAAGGCGGGTGCATTACATCATCTCTAGTTCCAAAAACTTTTCATCATTCTTTTTTATTAGTTAGAAAAGAGTTAGCAAGGATCATTTAGGAAGAAAAATAGGAAATAGTTTGCAATGAACGTTTGAGAGATAAGTTGCAATTAAAAGCTTCTCCGTTTTCTAAAATATGTTGTTTCTCTCGCCCATTTGGATTGCTATTTTAGTCATTACACTTAACTTGGCAGTCCATTCCAAAAGAGTTGGGTAATCAATGGGTTGTTTGACCTTTGATAGAATCGAGGAGATCATTTCTCTCTCCCATCTATTCTGATCCTCTAACCGCCTGTAGTCCTTAGTGTTCACAGGGATAACCACTTCTCCCCTTCTCAAAGACTCTTTTTCATAGACAACTTCCAGTTTAGACAACTTTTTCAGCATCATTGCAAGCTAGTTTTTGTGTCTCGGAGCTTATCAACAACTTCAGCGATTTTTTCAATGCCGCTTCCGCCTTAAACGTCTTCTGTATAGCACACAAAACAATAATGTCATTAAACCAACTGACAGATTTTTCACTCCATCTAAAACACTCCTATGAAAGTAGAAAATATACCGGATTGCAACTACAAGTTTTTAGCCAAAAAGAAACAATAAACAGCTAACTTTTCAACTAAAAAGAAAAAAATTGAACATGTCTTCTCCATTCTCCTGGGAGCCCCAAAAGACGAATCAAAGAGCTAAACACCATGGCATCCTTTCAACTTAGACTTATTCCACCCTCTAAAATGGTTTTTTTTTCTTCCTTTTTTTCTCCCTCACTATTCAACATTTTTCCCATTTTCTACCCCAATTTTATCCTAATATAAGGGGTGCCACAAAACAAATTTCAACAATTAGACTTGTCATTCAGTAAACTTTCACGGAAGAAGCACCATAAAAGTTCATGCCGATGAAAACAAAATAAAAAGGCATATATCTAGCAAAACAAAAGCAAAGGAAAAAGGCATCAAAGGTAACAGTAACTACGGGAACAAGAAAAGAAACATAAAAAATAAGAAACTTCAAGCAAAGAACAAAGAATAATGAAGATTTTCATTTTCCTGTAGAAAGCAGACAGAGTGGAAGTCACTTTTGCAGCTAATGGAGGAGAAAAAAGATATTTTTCACATGACAACCAAATTATAGCGATTCTTTTTTTTCACATGTGCAAAATATTCTTTTTTTTTCTTGTATGCGTTGTGAGGGCATTACGCAAACTAACAAACATACCAGTTGACCAAACCCCTGAGATTTATGGAGAGTATTATAGAGATTTACCAAACTAACATACAACCCCAACAATAATATCCATAGCAGTTGATCAAACCCTTGACATATTCAACCAACAGATCCAAGCCAAATAACTCAACTGAAAGGGAATATCATAAGAAATTTCTTGTATATGATAATTTTTAATTCTTATTAACATGAAAGGTTATCACACGTGAAATTGTGTGATTATTTATTTTTCATGGTTAATTAAAAAAATGTAGTCAAATAATTATTGAAAAGGCGAGTGCATTACATCATCTCCAGTTCAAAAAACTTTTCATCATTCTTTTTTTTTTTGGTTAGAAAGGAGTTAGCAACGATCATTTAGGAAGTAAAATAGGAAGTAGTTTGCAATGAACGTTTAAGAGATAAGTTGCAATTAAAAGTTTCTCCGTTTTCTAAAATATGTTGTTTCTCTCGCCCGTTTGGATTGCTATTTTAGTCACTACACTTAACTTTGCAGTCCATTCTAATAGAGTTGGGTAATCAATATGTTGTTTGACCCTTGATAGAATTGAGGAGATCATTTCTCTCTCCCTTCTAATCTCCTCCTCCAACCGCCTGTAGTTCTTAGTGTTTGCAGGGATAACCACTTTCTCCCCTTCTTAAAGGCTCTTTTTCGTAGACAACTTCCAGTTTAGACAATTTTTTCAGCATCCTAGCATCATCGCTAGCTAATTTTTGTGTGGTGGAGCATATCAATGACTTCGGCAATTTTTTCAATGCCACTTCCACCTTAGACATCTTCTGTATAGCACACAACACAATAATGTCATTAAACCAACTGACAGGTTTTCACTCCATCTAAAACACTCCTATGAAGGTAGAAAATATACCGGATTGCAACTACAAGTTTTTAGCCAAAAAGAAACAACAAACAGCTAACTTTTCAACTAAAAAGAAAAAAATTGAACATGTCTTCTCCATTCTCCTAGGAGCCCCAAAAGACGAATCCAAGAGTTAAACACCATGGCATCCTTTCAACTTAGACTTATTCCACCCTCTAAAATGGTTTTTTTTTCTTCCTTTTTTTCTCCCTCACTATTCAACATTTTTTCCATTTTCTACCCCAATTTTATCCTAATATAAGGGGTGCCACAAAACAAATTTCAACAATTAGACTTGTCATTCAGTAAACTTTCACGGAAGAAGCACCATAAAAGTTCATGCCGATGAAAACAAAATAAAAAGGCATATATCTAGCAAAACAAAAGCAAAGGAAAAAGGCATCAAAGGTAACAGTAACTACGGGAACAAGAAAAGAAACATAAAAAATAAGAAACTTCAAGCAAAGAACAAAGAATAATGAAGATTTTCATTTTCCTGTAGAAAGCAGACAGAGTGGAAGTCACTTTTGCAGCTAATGGAGGAGAAAAAAGATATTTTTCACATGACAACCAAATTATAGCGATTCTTTTTTTTCACATGTGCAAAATATTCTTTTTTTTTCTTGTATGCGTTGTGAGGGCATTACGCAAACTAACAAACATACCAGTTGACCAAACCCCTGAGATTTATGGAGAGTATTATAGAGATTTACCAAACTAACATACAACCCCAACAATAATATCCATAGCAGTTGATCAAACCCTTGACATATTCAACCAACAGATCCAAGCCAAATAACTCAACTGAAAGGGAATATCATAAGAAATTTCTTGTATATGATAATTTTTAATTCTTATTAACATGAAAGGTTATCACACGTGAAATTGTGTGATTATTTATTTTTCATGGTTAATTAAAAAAATGTAGTCAAATAATTATTGAAAAGGCGAGTGCATTACATCATCTCCAGTTCAAAAAACTTTTCATCATTCTTTTTTTTTTTGGTTAGAAAGGAGTTAGCAACGATCATTTAGGAAGTAAAATAGGAAGTAGTTTGCAATGAACGTTTAAGAGATAAGTTGCAATTAAAAGTTTCTCCGTTTTCTAAAATATGTTGTTTCTCTCGCCCGTTTGGATTGCTATTTTAGTCACTACACTTAACTTTGCAGTCCATTCTAATAGAGTTGGGTAATCAATATGTTGTTTGACCCTTGATAGAATTGAGGAGATCATTTCTCTCTCCCTTCTAATCTCCTCCTCCAACCGCCTGTAGTTCTTAGTGTTTGCAGGGATAACCACTTTCTCCCCTTCTTAAAGGCTCTTTTTCGTAGACAACTTCCAGTTTAGACAATTTTTTCAGCATCCTAGCATCATCGCTAGCTAATTTTTGTGTGGTGGAGCATATCAATGACTTCGGCAATTTTTTCAATGCCACTTCCACCTTAGACATCTTCTGTATAGCACACAACACAATAATGTCATTAAACCAACTGACAGGTTTTCACTCCATCTAAAACACTCCTATGAAGGTAGAAAATATACCGGATTGCAACTACAAGTTTTTAGCCAAAAAGAAACAACAAACAGCTAACTTTTCAACTAAAAAGAAAAAAATTGAACATGTCTTCTCCATTCTCCTAGGAGCCCCAAAAGACGAATCCAAGAGTTAAACACCATGGCATCCTTTCAACTTAGACTTATTCCACCCTCTAAAATGGTTTTTTTTTCTTCCTTTTTTTCTCCCTCACTATTCAACATTTTTTCCATTTTCTACCCCAATTTTATCCTAATATAAGGGGTGCCACAAAACAAATTTCAACAATTAGACTTGTCATTCAGTAAACTTTCACGGAAGAAGCACCATAAAAGTTCATGCCGATGAAAACAAAATAAAAAGGCATATATCTAGCAAAACAAAAGCAAAGGAAAAAGGCATCAAAGGTAACAGTAACTACGGGAACAAGAAAAGAAACATAAAAAATAAGAAACTTCAAGCAAAGAACAAAGAATAATGAAGATTTTCATTTTCCTGTAGAAAGCAGACAGAGTGGAAGTCACTTTTGCAGCTAATGGAGGAGAAAAAAGATATTTTTCACATGACAACCAAATTATAGCGATTCTTTTTTTTCACATGTGCAAAATATTCTTTTTTTTTCTTGTATGCGTTGTGAGGGCATTACGCAAACTAACAAACATACCAGTTGACCAAACCCCTGAGATTTATGGAGAGTATTATAGAGATTTACCAAACTAACATACAACCCCAACAATAATATCCATAGCAGTTGATCAAACCCTTGACATATTCAACCAACAGATCCAAGCCAAATAACTCAACTGAAAGGGAATATCATAAGAAATTTCTTGTATATGATAATTTTTAATTCTTATTAACATGAAAGGTTATCACACGTGAAATTGTGTGATTATTTATTTTTCATGGTTAATTAAAAAAATGTAGTCAAATAATTATTGAAAAGGCGAGTGCATTACATCATCTCCAGTTCAAAAAACTTTTCATCATTCTTTTTTTTTTTGGTTAGAAAGGAGTTAGCAACGATCATTTAGGAAGTAAAATAGGAAGTAGTTTGCAATGAACGTTTAAGAGATAAGTTGCAATTAAAAGTTTCTCCGTTTTCTAAAATATGTTGTTTCTCTCGCCCGTTTGGATTGCTATTTTAGTCACTACACTTAACTTTGCAGTCCATTCTAATAGAGTTGGGTAATCAATATGTTGTTTGACCCTTGATAGAATTGAGGAGATCATTTCTCTCTCCCTTCTAATCTCCTCCTCCAACCGCCTGTAGTTCTTAGTGTTTGCAGGGATAACCACTTTCTCCCCTTCTTAAAGGCTCTTTTTCGTAGACAACTTCCAGTTTAGACAATTTTTTCAGCATCCTAGCATCATCGCTAGCTAATTTTTGTGTGGTGGAGCATATCAATGACTTCGGCAATTTTTTCAATGCCACTTCCACCTTAGACATCTTCTGTATAGCACACAACACAATAATGTCATTAAACCAACTGACAGGTTTTCACTCCATCTAAAACACTCCTATGAAGGTAGAAAATATACCGGATTGCAACTACAAGTTTTTAGCCAAAAAGAAACAACAAACAGCTAACTTTTCAACTAAAAAGAAAAAAATTGAACATGTCTTCTCCATTCTCCTAGGAGCCCCAAAAGACGAATCCAAGAGTTAAACACCATGGCATCCTTTCAACTTAGACTTATTCCACCCTCTAAAATGGTTTTTTTTTCTTCCTTTTTTTCTCCCTCACTATTCAACATTTTTTCCATTTTCTACCCCAATTTTATCCTAATATAAGGGGTGCCACAAAACAAATTTCAACAATTAGACTTGTCATTCAGTAAACTTTCACGGAAGAAGCACCATAAAAGTTCATGCCGATGAAAACAAAATAAAAAGGCATATATCTAGCAAAACAAAAGCAAAGGAAAAAGGCATCAAAGGTAACAGTAACTACGGGAACAAGAAAAGAAACATAAAAAATAAGAAACTTCAAGCAAAGAACAAAGAATAATGAAGATTTTCATTTTCCTGTAGAAAGCAGACAGAGTGGAAGTCACTTTTGCAGCTAATGGAGGAGAAAAAAGATATTTTTCACATGACAACCAAATTATAGCGATTCTTTTTTTTCACATGTGCAAAATATTCTTTTTTTTTCTTGTTTGCGTTGTGAGGGCATTACGCAAACTAACAACCATACCAGTTGACAACCCCTGAGAATTTATGGAGTAGTAATTAATAGAGATTTACCAACTACATACAACCCCAACAATAATATCCATAGCAGTTGATCAAACCTTGCATAATTCAACAACAGATCCAAGCCAATAACTAAAGCTGAAAGGGAATTTCAGAAGACATTTCTTGTTATGATAATTTTAATTCTTATTAACATGAAAGGTTATCACACGTGAATTGTGTGGATTATTTATTTTCAATGGTTAATTAAAAAAAATGTAGTCAACTAATTATTGAAAGGCGAGTGCATTAATCATCTCCAGTTAAACTTTTCATATTTATTTTTTTTTTTGGTTTAGAAAGGAGTTAGCAAGATCATTAGGAAGTAAAATAGGAAGTAGTTTGCAATGACGTCATTTTAAGAAGATAAAGTTGCAATTAAAAGTTTCCTTCCCTCTCCAGTTTTCTAAATATGTTGTTTTCTCTCGCCCGTTTGGATTGCTCTTTTAGTCACTACACTTTAACTTGCAGTGCCATTCTAATACGAGTTGGGTAATTCATATGTTGTTTGACCCTTGATAAATTGAGGAGATCATTTCTCTCTCCTTCTAATCTCCTCTCCAACGCGCCTGTAAGTTTCTTAAGGTTTGCAGGAATAACACTTTCTCCCGTCTTAAGGCTCTTTTTCGTAGACAACTTCAGTTAGATCAATTTTTTCAGCATCCTAGCATCAATCGCTAGCTAATTTTTTGTGTGGTGAGCAATTATCAATGACTTCGCAATTTTTTTTCAATGCCACTTCCCACTTAGACATCTTCTGTATAGCACACAATCACAATAATGTCATTAAACCCACTGACAGGTTTTTCACTCGCATCTAAAACACTCCTATGGAAGGTAGAAATATAACGATTGCAACTACAAGTTTTTTTAGCCTAAAAAGAAACAACAAACAGCTAACTTTTCCACTAAAAGCAAAAAAATTGAAACATGTCTTTCTCCATTTCTCCTGGAGCCAAAAGACGAATCCAAGAGTTAAACACCATGGCATCCTTTCAACTTAGACTTATTCCACCCTCTAAAATGGTTTTTTTTTCTTCCTTTTTTTCTCCCTCACTATTCAACATTTTTTCCATTTTCTACCCCAATTTTATCCTAATATAAGGGGTGCCACAAAACAAATTTCAACAATTAGACTTGTCATTCAGTAAACTTTCACGGAAGAAGCACCATAAAAGTTCATGCCGATGAAAACAAAATAAAAAGGCATATATCTAGCAAAACAAAAGCAAAGGAAAAAGGCATCAAAGGTAACAGTAACTACGGGAACAAGAAAAGAAACATAAAAAATAAGAAACTTCAAGCAAAGAACAAAGAATAATGAAGATTTTCATTTTCCTGTAGAAAGCAGACAGAGTGGAAGTCACTTTTGCAGCTAATGGAGGAGAAAAAAGATATTTTTCACATGACAACCAAATTATAGCGATTCTTTTTTTTCACATGTGCAAAATATTCTTTTTTTTTCTTGTATGCGTTGTGAGGGCATTACGCAAACTAACAAACATACCAGTTGACCAAACCCCTGAGATTTATGGAGAGTATTATAGAGATTTACCAAACTAACATACAACCCCAACAATAATATCCATAGCAGTTGATCAAACCCTTGACATATTCAACCAACAGATCCAAGCCAAATAACTCAACTGAAAGGGAATATCATAAGAAATTTCTTGTATATGATAATTTTTAATTCTTATTAACATGAAAGGTTATCACACGTGAAATTGTGTGATTATTTATTTTTCATGGTTAATTAAAAAAATGTAGTCAAATAATTATTGAAAAGGCGAGTGCATTACATCATCTCCAGTTCAAAAAACTTTTCATCATTCTTTTTTTTTTTGGTTAGAAAGGAGTTAGCAACGATCATTTAGGAAGTAAAATAGGAAGTAGTTTGCAATGAACGTTTAAGAGATAAGTTGCAATTAAAAGTTTCTCCGTTTTCTAAAATATGTTGTTTCTCTCGCCCGTTTGGATTGCTATTTTAGTCACTACACTTAACTTTGCAGTCCATTCTAATAGAGTTGGGTAATCAATATGTTGTTTGACCCTTGATAGAATTGAGGAGATCATTTCTCTCTCCCTTCTAATCTCCTCCTCCAACCGCCTGTAGTTCTTAGTGTTTGCAGGGATAACCACTTTCTCCCCTTCTTAAAGGCTCTTTTTCGTAGACAACTTCCAGTTTAGACAATTTTTTCAGCATCCTAGCATCATCGCTAGCTAATTTTTGTGTGGTGGAGCATATCAATGACTTCGGCAATTTTTTCAATGCCACTTCCACCTTAGACATCTTCTGTATAGCACACAACACAATAATGTCATTAAACCAACTGACAGGTTTTCACTCCATCTAAAACACTCCTATGAAGGTAGAAAATATACCGGATTGCAACTACAAGTTTTTAGCCAAAAAGAAACAACAAACAGCTAACTTTTCAACTAAAAAGAAAAAAATTGAACATGTCTTCTCCATTCTCCTAGGAGCCCCAAAAGACGAATCCAAGAGTTAAACACCATGGCATCCTTTCAACTTAGACTTATTCCACCCTCTAAAATGGTTTTTTTTTCTTCCTTTTTTTCTCCCTCACTATTCAACATTTTTTCCATTTTCTACCCCAATTTTATCCTAATATAAGGGGTGCCACAAAACAAATTTCAACAATTAGACTTGTCATTCAGTAAACTTTCACGGAAGAAGCACCATAAAAGTTCATGCCGATGAAAACAAAATAAAAAGGCATATATCTAGCAAAACAAAAGCAAAGGAAAAAGGCATCAAAGGTAACAGTAACTACGGGAACAAGAAAAGAAACATAAAATATAAGAAACTTCAAGCAAAGAACAAAGAATAATGAAGATTTTCATTTTCCTGTAGAAAGCAGACAGAGTGGAAGTCACTTTTGCAGCTAATGGAGGAGAAAAAAGATATTTTTCACATGACAACCAAATTATAGCGATTCTTTTTTTTCACATGTGCAAAATATTCTTTTTTTTTCTTGTATGCGTTGTGAGGGCATTACGCAAACTAACAAACATACCAGTTGACCAAACCCCTGAGATTTATGGAGAGTATTATAGAGATTTACCAAACTAACATACAACCCCAACAATAATATCCATAGCAGTTGATCAAACCCTTGACATATTCAACCAACAGATCCAAGCCAAATAACTCAACTGAAAGGGAATATCATAAGAAATTTCTTGTATATGATAATTTTTAATTCTTATTAACATGAAAGGTTATCACACGTGAAATTGTGTGATTATTTATTTTTCATGGTTAATTAAAAAAATGTAGTCAAATAATTATTGAAAAGGCGAGTGCATTACATCATCTCCAGTTCAAAAAACTTTTCATCATTCTTTTTTTTTTTGGTTAGAAAGGAGTTAGCAACGATCATTTAGGAAGTAAAATAGGAAGTAGTTTGCAATGAACGTTTAAGAGATAAGTTGCAATTAAAAGTTTCTCCGTTTTCTAAAATATGTTGTTTCTCTCGCCCGTTTGGATTGCTATTTTAGTCACTACACTTAACTTTGCAGTCCATTCTAATAGAGTTGGGTAATCAATATGTTGTTTGACCCTTGATAGAATTGAGGAGATCATTTCTCTCTCCCTTCTAATCTCCTCCTCCAACCGCCTGTAGTTCTTAGTGTTTGCAGGGATAACCACTTTCTCCCCTTCTTAAAGGCTCTTTTTCGTAGACAACTTCCAGTTTAGACAATTTTTTCAGCATCCTAGCATCATCGCTAGCTAATTTTTGTGTGGTGGAGCATATCAATGACTTCGGCAATTTTTTCAATGCCACTTCCACCTTAGACATCTTCTGTATAGCACACAACACAATAATGTCATTAAACCAACTGACAGGTTTTCACTCCATCTAAAACACTCCTATGAAGGTAGAAAATATACCGGATTGCAACTACAAGTTTTTAGCCAAAAAGAAACAACAAACAGCTAACTTTTCAACTAAAAAGAAAAAAATTGAACATGTCTTCTCCATTCTCCTAGGAGCCCCAAAAGACGAATCCAAGAGTTAAACACCATGGCATCCTTTCAACTTAGACTTATTCCACCCTCTAAAATGGTTTTTTTTTCTTCCTTTTTTTCTCCCTCACTATTCAACATTTTTTCCATTTTCTACCCCAATTTTATCCTAATATAAGGGGTGCCACAAAACAAATTTCAACAATTAGACTTGTCATTCAGTAAACTTTCACGGAAGAAGCACCATAAAAGTTCATGCCGATGAAAACAAAATAAAAAGGCATATATCTAGCAAAACAAAAGCAAAGGAAAAAGGCATCAAAGGTAACAGTAACTACGGGAACAAGAAAAGAAACATAAAAAATAAGAAACTTCAAGCAAAGAA